>NW_013668251.1:90711-96133 GCF_000517525.1 Limulus polyphemus
TTACCCTATTGACTCTCATACACTTCCTTTCTTAGGCATTCCACCTATATCTAGAAGATTTTCGTGAGATACCTCTCCCTCCTTCTATCCATGTTGGGGCATTTGCCATCTTCTGCTCTTTCCCTCCACATGTGAGACATTGTCTTGTACCATTTGTTTACCATCCACTTCTAATAGGGACTTAAAGTCTGCACTTTTTCTTCACAGGTCCATTTTTGAGGTTACTCCTGTGCAATTAGCATTATGTGGAGTATCTGCAATGCTATATTCTGTTTTGTTTGGTTGCTCTTTTGTTTCATGCCAAGTCCTTGTCATCTTTATTCATGTTCCATATCTGGCACTTTCCTGTCCTTTACCTGTGCTACCTATGGGTTTCTCCATTCATAGTGTATGCTCAATGCTGATTGGAGTTCTGGGTCAATTGGCCCCACCTCAATCACTTCTTGGTTCTTCACCATTTTCAATATGTAGTTTTTGATCACAATAAGGTGGTCAATTTCTGCAGGACTGAAAATGCCAATGGTACACATTCTTATTTTTCATTTCTCGGGATGCTATTCTAGGTTTTTTCACCACCTGATTTGGTATCAATTTTGTGCTTTGCCCTTTGGACTTGTTTCAGTTCGTATGTCTTTTGTCAGGTGTTCTGCATTTTACCCGACTTCTGCATTTTGGGCGACTTTACTAACACCACTACTCGGATGTCTGAGTTTGGTTAGCTCCATCCGAAGGGGGGGGGGCTCATAACATACTCATCTGCTTCTTACACAAGCAACTTGGGTGGTTGGATTTTCCAGTTTCATAAGTTTCTCCTGTTACTTACCTAATAATTTTGGCTATTTGAGGCTTGTCTTTTGAAACACCCACTTCTATCAGGACCATCCATTCTCCTCCTGATGGAACTTTCTCTTATCCATGCCATAATGGTTCGCTATCTTACTGCTAGTGAGGTTCTAACATATTGGGGGATGTGGCTTTTATGGATGCACTTTTTCCTTTGGGTCTGGCACATTTGCAATCTTTCTAGGAAATGCTGCACAACCCATGGTCTCTTGCTAGGGTTCCTTTGGATTCTCCTCTTAACTTTCCTCCTTCCCTCTTCGACTGTATTCATTGGTGGTTGAACATATCCCCAATTCCCTCCTCATGTCCGGATTTGTTTCTTTTCTCAAATGCTCATCTCCAAAGTCGGGGTGTGTGGGTTAATCAGCAGGAGGCTTCAGGACAATGGTCTATGGATGAAAGATCTTACGATGTTAATGCTCAGGCACTTTTTACAGTCCAACATGCTTTAGTTCACTTTCTTCCTCTTGTTCAATGGTGGTGGCTTATATCACTTGCCAAAGGGGCACTCATTCTTGTTCCCTTTATGGTTAGACAGTGGATCTCCCTTTTTGAACCCACACACTTGACATATGTCTCCTGGTGTGTCATATTCCAGGTGCTTTTGTCCTTGTTGCAAATCACCTTTCCAGTTCTGACATACTGTCTCCCAAAGAGTGGCCTCTTGATCATCAAATTTTCAGTGGCTCTGCCTCCTTTGGGGTACTCCTCCATGACAAATGCATGACTCCTTTCTCGATTCCAAGTTACCTCTTTTGTTTCAGTCTCTGTTTCCTCATATACTCGCCTTGGCTCTTGATACATTCAGACAGGATTAGGTCCAGTTTATAGCTTTAGTTTTTTCTCATTTCATCAATTTTCTTCCCAAGGTTACTGGGGTTGTAAAGGGTGTTAAAGAACTGCCTAGTACTGATGAGTCTGCACACCTCTTACATCAGTTCTGAGGTGAACTGGGTCCCTCATTCACTCAAGGCCTCTTTTGGAAAGCCTACTCTGCAGATCACTTCCAGGAGGGCTTCAGCAGAGCTATGGCTTCTGGGTAACATGTTGCATAGTTGACTATTGTAAGCACTTACTGGTTGCCCTTGTTGGATACAGGTGCTAATGGTTTGATCACATTCATAGCTACTCTGCTAAACAACTTCTTTGAGAGGCATCTTACTCAATGGTACCTTGGCTACCTTCCCTCTAGGTTTAGTCTTTTGGCATATGTCACATGACTTGCAGAAACTGGTCATATTTCTGATGACCCCTGGCCAATGGAAGTTGCTGGTGATTCTGTATTCTTTGCTCCTAGGTATCCTTCTACAATGGACTCGTGAGCCAACTTCATCACTTAAGTCCAGTATTCTTTTGGTACTATTATCCATTTAAGTTCCCCAGCAGAACTGCCTTGATAGATCTGCTGCAGCACTCCTTTCTGGTCCTCTATACTGTAAGTCTCTTTCTCCTTTGATTTATGTTTGTCTTTCTCCAAGCCACTGTCCCAAAGTTTCTGCAGTGAAGGGTCTTTCTTCTGTGCTTCCTTCAGTTCCTGTAGACCTGCCTTTGGGATGTCACCCTTTGAGAATTGCAGGGGCTTGATTTCTTGCTTGCTTTTCTTTTTCAGTGCTCTTGTGGTGAGTTAAGATGCCTCATCAGTCTTCTTTCTGTCTGGTTTCTCCAAACTTCTACTTCCTGGTATATTGATGATCACGTTGTAGATGAGTGCATTTATACACATGGCCTCAAGGTCTCCCACATAGTATGGAGTGTCCACTTCTATTTTAGCTATTGAAACTTTCTAATTATCCCTTCAATCAGCACATACAGATGTTCCTTGCCTGTCATTTGGCCATCAGATACTAGACTGGTTCTCACTGTTGTACCCAGTATCTCGTAGGACTTTCACTTTCTTGTCCCCAATATAGCCTACACTTACTGGCATGTTGTGGTTTGTTGCCACCTCTCAATGTTTGTCACATGCTCCACTCACCACTGGCAATGTTCACCTGTTTCCTAACTTGAGTTTACCATCAATCATGCACTGTTTAATCACAGTTATAGCACTTCCTTCTTGTGATGAATCTGACGAGTTGCCTTTATTCTGTTTCTTTTGCCTTATGTTGAGTTTCTGCTGTTACTTATTGGTAACAGATTTGCACTCTCTCCCAATGTGCTCCATTTTATAACAAGCATAGAATCTCTTCTCCCTTTTGTTTGTTGATTTCTTGTCACCTTTGGTAGCCTCCCACTTCTGGTCAGCCTCCCTTGATTTCCCATAGGAGTGGTTATTCTTGCCAGTTATACTCCCTTCATGGGCTTCTATGTACAGTTTTGCCAGCTTGATCCATGTCTTTTGTTGCTTCTTCTTTTAGGAATAGTGACATGTTAGTGGAGCACGTGATCATTAATTGTTCACATATTAGTAGATCTGCCATTCCTTCAAAATTCTCTTTACACTTGGCCATGTCAGTTCTTCTCGTGAAGTAAAGCCATAGGCATACCACAAACTGAAATACAGTTTCTCCAGTGTCAGTTTTGCTTTCCCAGAACTTCTGGGTAAAACCTTCCTCAAGAATTTATAGCATTTCAGTAAGGCCACTTTTAACTTGTCATAGTCCATGGCTTGTGATGTCATGCCTTGCATACACTTGTAGGCCTTTTCCTGTGAGAAGTGCCAGTATGGAGTGTCCACCTTTATTCTTCCCATGGGAAACTTTCTTACTGTGACATGTAACTTCAGCACGTGATCATGAACTGTTCCTGTATTAGTAGATCTGCAAGTCCTTCAAAACTATTTTCACACTTGGCCTTGTCAGTCTACTTTATGAAGTATCACCATATATGCCACAAACTGAAATACAGTATCTCCAGTGTCAGGTTTGACTTCCTGAACTTCCAGCTAAAACCTTCTTCTGTAAGTTCATGATATTTCAACAGGGCCACTTTAACTTGTCATAGTCCATGGCATCTTGTGACATCATGCTTGCATACACTTGTAAGCCTTTTCCTATAAGAAGGAGCTGAGACATACTGCCTCATCATCTTTGTCCCAGTTCTGACTTTGGGCAAATCTTTCATAACTTTGCAGTTAAGCATCCATATCGTTATTCTATTTATCAGATTTGGGCAGCTAGGGTCAGCTCATTCTCATTCTTGGGTCCTTTATCTTTCTGTTGGGTGAACTTGGCCATCTCAATTTGTGGTCTTATTCTCTCAGTTTCCAGTCTCTTCATTCTGTTTTTATGCTCTTATTTTCTTTATTTCTAGACACTTTTGTCTTCCCTTTTCTTCTTTCTACCTTTCTCTTTCTTCCTATCTTCTCTGTTGATGCTGTTCTTTTTCTAGATCTTGTTGTTGTTTAACTAACTTGTATATTGCCATCTTTGAGCCCAAGTCACTTGCCCCTCTTTATTCACATCTCAAAGTCAGTCAGCATAGTTATTTAGTGTGTTTGCGACTTCTACAATATTCTTGCTACTGTTATACCTGTGCGCATATAGGGCTACTTCTACTTTCTTTAAAGTCTTCTACCACCATTTACCACTGTATAATCCTGACTAGCTTGCCAGTGGCAGGTTTTTATATATGGATGGGGTGGATTCTTTACAGTAGTATTTTTGACTTGTTGGCGATAAATTTCAACAATAAACAAACAGCACATAGTCCTCTTCTTTTAAAGTAATATATTAAAACCAGTCAAATATATATACAAATGTTCATTACATTGTTGGCTATCATAGTTGTATCCAGAGCTTTAACTCTCTCAACTCGAGCTTGGTCAACTTGACTGACCACGTGTGATCTTTGTACTCATTTATAGTCTTTATAGATTTAATACTTCTAACTTTCAATATAGTGTGTATATCTTCACAAAATTGCAGTTAGCATTATAAGTCTTTCACATACAAAAAATCATATTTTTTAGCAAAGTATTTTGAATAGAATAAAGATTTGTTCATGAATATGTTGAGTATTTGTTTTGAATGTTCTGTGTGCAAAGTAATTTTCATGTTAAAATTAAAAATACTTTTCCTCATCTCAAAAATTTCAAATTTCTTTTGTGTAATTCCTAAAACCTCTTAAATGCATTTCACACTTTTGTTTTCAGTAAAACTTTATAGTTTATCTGTTATTTTCTCTACTTTATTTCAAAACAGGATCGGTCAATTCGACCGACCTTATAAATCATAAAAAAAACAACATCAAATTATTGTAAATCACTCTCTTTTTTCTTTCCAGAATGACTTCAAATTGTAACATGAAACTACATTCATTTATCCTAAGTAGCTCTAAGTTTGTAACAGTATACATCTATTTATAATTAAATTTTATTGTTTTGTTACCCTTTGAACCATGTCTAACTACTATTTGTGCCATTGGAAGTTGTAAATCACTCAGGGAACATGCAGTTCATATTATGCTGTTGAATTACATTACCGATGAGCTGCTCGCATGAACCATTTTAATTATATTATTGTTACTTATTTTACCTAATTTAGTTTTAAGTAACTTTAAAAGATTCGTATTTTTATATTTTAGTTACTTTTATAATTATACATAAAGAATAAACATGAAAAACAAGAAATAAAATAAT
>NW_013668251.1:96160-96887 GCF_000517525.1 Limulus polyphemus
AAACAAGAAATAAAATAATTAACCAATCTCTTTTTCTTGTTATCAGTTTCAAAGAGAGTTAACCCTAATTTTTATACTATAGGGAGTAATGCATTTAATTTTATTTAATTAAATAATGCACAAAAGAATATAAACTAATGACATGCCAAAAGTAGACAAATTCCCTTACCTCTCAAAATATTTCTGGATTTCTACCTATACGACAAGAGCCGTTACAAATTCATCCAAGCTAGTCGTTAACTTTTCCACGCGAACGATGTTGGTACTCTGAGTGAAATTGACATCTAACTGTTCAGAACATATTGTTATACAATACGTCATTTGATAGATGAAAACCTTGACTTTCTATTAGTTATAGGTAATATATAATGAAACATAAGAGAGAGAACTGTCAATGAATTCTGAAAGAGAGGATGTGGCAGGAGATAGCTCTGTAACTAAACAAAAGTGAAGACTATAAAAAAATTACGGTTTGGCTGAGCAATAACAATTTTATATAGAGTAATTTATGTTTAATTTCGTACTTTTTCGAGAGGTGGTGGATAAAATAGGGATGATAACATGCTATAAGAAAATGTGTCATGTGGGTCACACTAGTGGAAATTCAGGATTTTTTTTATATTGCCTTGTAGAATTAAGAACTTAAAACTTCTATACTATTAAAATATGGATTATTAGCTAAGATTTTATGCTATTCTAATTAGTATAACATAAACAAAATGTAGTT
>NW_013668251.1:96908-97753 GCF_000517525.1 Limulus polyphemus
AGCTAAGATTTTATGCTATTCTAATTAGTATAACATAACAAAATGTAGTTTAATAAAATTTTGAATGTAAGACACTAAAACCTTGTGTCATGTGCAGTAAAGTACACCCATGGCAATAGGGTTAAATAGTTGTCTCTTTTTCATCCAAGTCCACACAGGCTAGTTTAGTTAGTTTAGAACACAATTGACAAGAAAATTTATTCTTCTATACTCTGTTATTACAATACAATCTGTGATAATTTCACTTTAAAAACCAATGTGCTCTTTATGGCTAAACTCACAACCACACAGTCTAGGTCTACCTATCTATATCTAACTTTGTCTAACTAACTCGACCTACATTTTGTATGCATATTTGTAGACTGAACGAGGCCTAGAACATTCTACTTACAACTAATATTATGATGCAATAATACTCAATCAAAAGAATGAGAAAACTTAGAAGGTTCTAGTAACATGATGCAATAATACAACAAGGGCCAATTCACAACAATTGAACTACACAGCTTATGATTTGTACACAGTTATGTAAACAAACCTATGATAAACTATTGCTTCTAAACATGACTAAATTTAACACATGCATTGAAAGTAAATTGAAATAGTCGTGTATATCTAACAAAAGGGTTGTCTTCAGATGTGGTGGATGTAGTTAATTTTAGGGAGATTAAAGAAAGGCTTGATAAGTATTAGAAAGATAAGGGCTGGTTTTAGGTGTTTTATTTTTGTCTTAGAGTTTAGTATACTGCATGGGACTGCCTAGATTGACCAACAGGTCCCTTTTTTGTCCTTAAATTATATGTAAATATAACTATATATATATATATATATATATATATATACAC
>NW_013668251.1:97968-110852 GCF_000517525.1 Limulus polyphemus
TATATATATATATATATATATACACACCTAAGATTTCTATTGGTACAAAATATTTTTATATTTTTAATAAGCATATTATATATATTGTATAATATGGAATTGCCTTCATTTTTACACCACTTGTAGCATAATACACAAAACCAAATAGATACTAACAATGGTAGAGATTATTTTTTAATCATTTGATTTTAAATAGTACTGTTAGGCTGGTCCAATTAAAACAATGCCAGTCAGTCTGTGTATTGAGTTGAATAACTAGTTTATTAACCATTTGTACAAATTATTTCACTTTCCCAAACAATGCATTACTTGGGCCTAACTGCACACTCAATTTGTTTCTCTGTTACTGGACTCAGGATTAATTACCCAGTTTTAAGGCTACACATTCAGGTTGTTTTTCTGATTGCCTCACTGAAGAGACTATAAGGTGCCCAGAAACTTCAGTTACTGTGCTGTATATCTAATTCTTATTCAAAAGTGATTTTGAAATCCAAAACTAAAAACTGTTTACATCAGATTTTACCAAATGATGCTAAAGCTTACTGTTTACATCAGATTTTTTTCTTTTTAACAATTTTATGTGTAAAGTGCCCTCTTTCCAAAATCAGTTGCAAGACAGATAATTATGATATAAAGTTTTTAAACAAACAATAGTATAATTTAGATATATGTAAAAACAAAACATTATTTTAATTATTCACAATAGTACTTAATGCTTAATTGAATTATCTCTGTAGTCTGTAGACTTGATGTTAAAAGTACACAAATATCAAACTCTTGTACAAGTCTTGTACGTACCATAATTTTCATTAATATTCATTCATGTAACTGGAACTTATCAAATTTAATTGTATTAAATGCCAAATATTAAACAATCATAACTCACTTTTTTATCTATACAGTGATTTGCTTCTTTTTCCACTTTCATCACCTGTACTTTATCGTTATCAGTCATCCTAAAAAATTGAAAATGTTGAAACACAGTCTTTTTTTCTGCTATAAAATTGTATTTATTTCATCATTTTTTCAACATGGAAATAATTTCTAAGTATATTAAATATGATGTTTCATGATTTAATTATTATTTTAAAGAAAATATGAAATCTAAAATTCACTTTAACTGATCAAAAAACTTGTAATAATCATTCAGTTTACTTCCAGTACTATTACTAACTGTAAACCCAATTGTCGTTTTTGTTTCATTATACAAAATCCTGTTCAAGTTTTTGGCATTGAATCAGTTGTATGTCTTGAGTGAAGTTATGTATGAAAGATACTATGAATTGAACATAAGCTTGCATTATGGTTAATCAAAAAAAAGATATATTGTAATCTTACTTAAAAAAAATCTAAATTCAGTATAATACATTCAGCATTTTTTGGTTATGTTGATACTAATATAAAACTGCTTTACTTCCTGCTCAGTTACATGAAGGGACAGCTATGTCTTGTTTGCTACATTTGTCATAACAACATGCTTTCCGCCACGAGGTGGAAGCATATTTAGACTCTCAGCGAATAGACCCTCTCCTGGAAATGTAGGGCTCCAGAATGGAGTCTGTGGTTACCCTGAATAGATCACAATTTTCTAGGATACATCTGACCCTAACCACTGTGCTGAGGTATTTATCATCCCTACACCTTTTTTAGGAAGCATCTTGGCAATCACCACATCCCTTTGAAGATGAGTTGGAACCATTGTTAACATCCATCTTGGTTCGATTGTCAACTTCTGCACTTTTTCTAGTCTCTTGGCTGGTATGCTGTTGGGATTTTTTGGATAGAGATGAGTTGTTAGAGGACATTTGTCTACCTGCTTTTGCCCTCCATGAGGTACATGAGGCCCTTTTATCCAATCTTTGATTTTTGTTGGTGTTCTAGGGTCTTTGGGTTCGAGGTTTGATTTTGCCCATCTGTGTTCATCCTTGTCATTTTTGGCTTCTTGATCTTTCTCAGCGCCTATAGGGGGTCATAGTTTAGCCCTATTTAAGTGTCCTGACATAAGCCAATTGGTCCATTGGTACCCAGAATAGATTCCACCCATATCTATGAGGTTCCTGCACTCTGCAAATTTCTGGATGGGTGAAAACCCTTTACCATTATCTCCCTAATTGGTAGTGTTTCTGCCTCCCATAGATCCTCTGATTTCAGAACTTTGTTCCTCAGCTATCAGAGATTTGTTTGTCAAGGGACAGTGGAGTCATTCCAGTTCTTCCTGGGTTTTATTCCCATCTGTTTATTGCGCCCAAGAAGATGGAAGATTGGCATCTGGTCATTGGTATTTCTTGTCTAAATTAATTCCTAGATCCTCCAAAGTTCATGATCAAGTCATTCCTCACTCTGAGTTGGTATTTTTTGCCAGGACTGTGGATGACGAAGTTCGAAGTTTCTAATGCCTATCTGCATGTTTCCGTAGCAGAGGTGTGCAACCATTATCTGCATTTTGTGCACAAGGATCTGGTGCTGCAATTCAGGTCTCTGCCCTTTGGACAAGCATATGTGTTCTTCCAAAAAGTATGAACCTTTTCTCATCACCTCCATTCTCTGAGCTTGTGCACACACCATTCCATGGATGTTTGGCTACTGTTGGCACCATCTCGTTAGTTGGTGGAATGTCACACCTAGATACTGCTTTCTGAAGTAACCAAGGCAGGATTTATTATCAGAGCTGAGACATCTCTTCTCATTCCAACACAATATATCGTACATCTGGGTGTTTTTTTTCAACATGTATCTCGGTCAGGCTCAGCTGACTCCAATCCGGCTCCACACTATGGAACAGGCAATCTGACTCTTACTCACGTCTCCTTCTCACATGGCTCTTTATCTTTTGAGGAAGTGGTCATCACTCAAATCCCTCATTCTTTTGGGACAAGTGCACAAGATGACTTCAGTTGTCCCTGTGCAACTAATGGACCATGAATAGCGATCCACTGGATTCCCCAGTTTCCTTATTCAGGATCAACATCTTTGATCTTAGATGGTGGTTAGGTTGGAAAAATAATAAATTCAGTGTTCCTCTGCCGCCAGCTTGTACAGAACTCCATCTTTTCACAGATGCCTTGTTTCAGGGATGGGGTGCTTATCTCAAAAGTCAGGAATTTCAGGGCCCATGGATGGATGACGAGGCTTCCTCCCTCATCAATGTTTAAGAACTTCTTGCTGTTCAAAAGGCAATTTCTCAAGGTCTGGAATTATTAAGGATCAAAGTCGTTATGCTTCACTTTAAGTAGGCATTCAGTACAGGTCTTTTTGTTTTCAAACCTTGGATCTTCTATATTGGGCCCATTCCCATCATATCATCCTACTAGATGAGTCACATTTCATCAAATTCATCACATTTCCATGTCTTTAGTGGCCTGGTTGAATTGCCTGCTGGAGGACATTGTGCGGGATGGTAAGTGGATCTCTCCCAATAATTTTATCTCATATTATTTGCATGATCTGGCAGTATCTTCATCTGAGGGTTTTCTCCTAACCCCTGTGGCTACCTAAACCACTTCCACTAGATTATACAGGGGTGGGTATTTTCATTACTACCTTTCAGGGTCCCTTACCTCATTTTTCACAGGATCCCACTATGTGGCGAGTGTTGTCCAAAGGGTGTGCTTTTATGAAACCAAATCTGCACTAGACACAACTAATTCAATATACTTTATACAGGATGCAACAAGCTCTGTAGAAATGAGGTGTTCCATAAGACCACCTAGAAGCAGACTGGGTGCTATTACTATACTATGCTAGACTGCCACTCATGGACTATCATGAGTAAAGCATAAGGGGATCCTGCCCATCCTTGCCAATCAGTGGATTGAATAAATCAGGTCGGTTTGCTTTTAAAAATTTAGGGAACTTCTTTCACCTATTGCACTGTTTCTCAGAACTCCCCAATGCACATTACCACCCCCATATTTTACTAGTGGAGATAGGAGGTCCATACCACTCCTAGTTTCCAGTCACTGGGGTATTGGACAGAGGTTATTCTTCCAGAGTGTTTGAGTGACTTTCCTCCACTCTTGGAGAAGAGGGTGAACTTGGGGCACTCCTAACCGGGACCCTGGATGTTCTTTGCCTAGACATCAGTAGGAGCGTCACCTACTCGAAATATTGATTCAGATTGATAGTCAGCTATCTGGTTGGGTTGAGTGTGGCCTTTCTTTTTGATTAATACTGGCTCAATACATTGTTCATTGAAGAGAGTCCATTGTTTCCTTGTAATTCCGAACACAGAGTGGTCCCATCCTGGGTTCTTGGTTGAGCACAGTTGTTCCACATCCTCCCCATAATTCAGTGGAATTTCCCTTGCACACATGATTGGGGAGTGAGGATTATATTCATGATTCCAGACTAGATGAGTTCTGCTTTCTCAGTTTAAGTAAGGTGAAAAGGATCTTGTAATTCCGAGTTTGGGGCTTTGCCTTTCAGACTTCTTCAGGTTTAGGAGAGGGTGTTGTCCACTTCAGTGTCCCTTCCATTATTATCATGATTCCGGTGGCTCAGAATCCATAACTCTTTAGCTAAGGGTAGGGATCCACTCATAAATATATATATATATATTGCAGTCCAAATTCTCTAGCCAACAATGTGGGATTTAGAGCCCATGGCCCCATAATTCCAACCCTGAGCAGTGGGACCTTGGTTACCTGGTTGGGGCATGGCCAGTGGTGATGATGGATCATGTCAAATTCCACGCACAATGCATGATTTAGGTTCCTGGTGGAGAGCATACCTGTTCTGGATGTAGTGCAGTTCCCCCAATAGGGTGCTAATCTTCTATTGGCACAACCACGATCTATGCAGATGCATTCTGAATGAATAATGCCCTCACCAGCTCCTCCACTTTGTTAATATGGGATTCTAGCTGGTAGTGAGAAGAGGTAAGTATGTTTTTGAGGTTAACATTCTCTTAAACCAAAAATGTATTTCCAGTAATATTTACTCACACTCTCCCACACTTCATCCTAAGAGCCAGTATTAGAGACTGTGGATTGAGTCAGTCTCGAAAAAGTGACAATATTATCTGAAAGAGGTGCTTATATACAGTACCAAGATAAAGGGCACATTGACATGGGTGGAGAGTGTCATGAAACAGATATTACCAAGGGCAATTAAGTAGGGAATAAATGACTGGAGCAAGCAAGAAATAACCAGACCAATGCTTAGATGAACAAAAAAAGAAACCCTAATAGTTGAGTAATAGCTGTAGTGTGAGTAGAGGTAAGTATTATTGGAAATACATTTTTGCTTTAAGAAAATGTTAATTTATAGACTAAACATTCTTGTATCTTTATTTATATGTATTAAATAATTTTGACAAGTCTTTTTTCGTATTCTCTGTTATTGGGCTTGCATGTTATATATCACACCATATGCAAGTCCATTTCTTGTATTCTGTGGTATAACCTAAAATGTCAAATCATAGGTACAAATAGTAAATAGAACCAAATGTATTACATTGTTTTAACAGTGGGCTTATATGCTTAATATATACATGTAAGTATATTACAACTGAAACCATCAAACCAACAATGTTTCTAGTGAAAAACCAGTGATAATATTGGAAACTAGCTGCCTAAACCAGCTTTGAGATGGCTCATCCTTTACAACTCCAAGATTGCTTTGCCATGGCTTTCTAATCCCTGGAATCTGTTATATCCATTTGGGGGACTAACATCCTGTCTCCAGTAACACTCTCTAGTGCTCATTTTTCTTGCCATCTTCTTCTCCTATCTGAAACCCTACACCATGATCCCAAGTGTTTCTGGGGATCTACAGTTGGTCCTTTCCAATACTCTGGACAGGGTTTTGTCTTCTGCCTTGTTCATGCTTAGTTGACTCTTCTGTTGTTGGGACCTTCTGGGATGTGATGCTTTTCTCTCTACCATTCATCTTCCCCATTCTAACTTCCATGACCCCTGTCTGGTTCCTTTTCTTTACCCTAAAGTATACGGGGTACCTAATGCCTTGAAGACTTGGGCCAAAGCTGCCTGACACCAGCCCTCCCTTTTCTCATCTCCCACAACCTCAGGAGTCCACTCCTGTTCCTTGACCTTGTGAACCTTCTGCCTCTCTCTCTTCCCATTTCTCATCCTTCTACCACTTCTTACTGTCTCCCTACTTATCTGGGTTGGCTGGGCAAGTTTTCCATCTATGATCATACTGACCCTGATTGCCTTTTGTGTCCAGTTTGAGTGGTCAGGTGCTACTTGGCATGTATGTTTCCATTTCAGGATTCCTGCAATTGTTTATTCTTGCCATGGGACCCCTCTTCTTCCAGGGATCTTGCGTCTTTAATGCTTACCAGATAGGTTTATCGGCTTATCTGTATTATCTATTTCTTCCTGAATGGAGATGCTCACGCATTTTGTCATGTCTCATCACATCAAATTTGTCACTTGATTTACTTTCCAACCTTGCACTTTCAATGATTCTTGGAAGAGATTATCCAGGCCAGAATTTCAACAATGTCCAATATCTTATTCTACCATTATCTCCATATATGGCAGTTTTGTCTCCCTTAATATATTGCCTCCCTCAAATCACCATTTTCCAAGCTACTCACTATCTTTAATGGGTAAGTGCCTTTTTTATCTCCCTATCTGTTTATGATGTTCCTACATTTTCCTTTTGGAACCCACCCAGTGGACAGTGATGCCTCTTGGAATATATTTACTTTCCTTTACCCAATGAGTCAGAGGTAATTGAAAGCATTAATCCCACCTTCCCTGCCTCCTAAAGTGCCCTTTGCAGTGGATAGGTCCAATTGGCTCTGAGCACCTCTTTGGTGTTTCCCCAATGCAAATTACTCCCTCCTAGTCTTGGGGTGGAGTAGGAAAGACCCTTGTTACTCCCAATTCCTAGCTGCTGGGGTGGTCAATTTGGAGAGTTCCTTCCTGGTTGTGTGATACTTCCAGAGATAGTCCAGGTGTGAAATAGAGAAGGGTTGTTTATGTTAGTCGAATGTTGGTTATCCTCTTTAATGTAATATACCAATTATCTGGTGCTTTTACCAGCCAAGTGGAACAAAGTGTTCTTCTTATGTACATACATTCCTGTACCTAAGAATGAGAAATTGTACAACAGAACACATACCAAACTGTAGGGTCTCATCATTGCCCTTGCCACACTACACCTCATGTCCAACTGACCTGTTGACTGCAAATGCTCAGTTGAACATGTCTTTTTCCACCCATCTCTACATCACAATGGCTCATTTGGCCTTCCTTTAATATTTCCATCTGGATGAAGAGTATTCCCTGAGATAGATGTGGTCTCCCAAGAGTGTTACCCCTTTAATAAAACCCTTCTATTGGGTGTTACATTCCATAGGCTTTCCCTTTCAGTCATCTTTGCAATTGCAACAGCCCTTCTACCACATCAGTGTGGGATTATAGCCACTGTTTACAGAGAGGTAAGCATATCATTTTGGAAGGTAACATTTTCCTTACCCCAAAATTTATTTCTGATAGATACGTACGTCTCTGCAAACCTTCCCAGCATTCTTTCTCATTACTGGTGCTCATTATTTTTTGCCTCATCTAAGAATGAAGTTAATTTTAAGTGCAAGTGCTTATGGGGATCTACTGCATGTGGAGGGTGTGTTGCCCTTCTATTGGTGGAAGGCTACTGTCACACAATGATTACATCATGTACTAAAGTGTGAGATGGCTCAAAGTTATTGGCATGTGCAAAATCTCAAAGGTAGCTTTGCAAGGAACAGCTACTATGTGCAAAAAGGTAAGTATCTATCAGAAATAAATTTTCAGGTAGAAAAAATGTTAATATTGGTTATGTAATGTAATAAGATTAGTTTATAGATGCTTTAATGTTTGTAATAACTTTTGAGTTATTTACCATTGAGCATCCCAATTAACTTATTCTTAAGGAGAATTGAGATGATTCTTTTATCTTAAATAGATAAAGAATGTCATTTGGCTGGATCAATCAGTGATAAATTTAATACCTGATTAATTTCTTATTGTTATGTAGTATTTTGCTTATTAAGTTGGGAAGAGGTTGGACTTGAACATGGAGAAATTTCTGTGTTTAACTTCTTCTGGAGCCTGTTCAGAGGCAAAAAAAAATTACAAGTATGTTTTTATATGAAATAAAATCTTGAATTGTGCAAAGCTTTTCTTTTTGGTTATGAACCTTTAAGCATTGTTCCTCTTTTTATATATTTCACATAGCTACAAATTATATAGAAATAATTGTGATAAATATGCTTGGTTGTTAATTAGCCACAAAATCAACGATTGATATGACAAAGAAGATGGCAGAAGCAGGAGCTGATGCAGTCTTGGTTATCACACCTGCATATTTTAGAGGGCGCATGAGTGAAAATGCTCTAATAACTCATTACACTAAGGTTGGTTTATAATATTTTACAGAAAATTAAACTTGATTACTTTGTAACAGTTAATTTTCATTTAGCTTTAATTCATAAAAGTTATTCTAATGCATAACAGTTTTTTGTGTATATGCTAGCTTCTTGTATTTATCTCTGAAAATTCCCAAAATATTATAGAAATGTAATAAGACTGTTACAAAGTTGTACCAGTTTATCTTAGAACAATATTTTGTCCATGAAAATGCTACACTGGGTAAGTGCAAAGCATATTTAGCATGAATTACATGTACTTCATGCTTGCTAATATGATACAGCATTTTCATCGACTTTCCCCAAAGAAGTTGTTGCTCTCACTACCCTAAACTAACAATTATAGATTTTTTCTTGTTAGTGAAGGTTACTTAATTTTATGTACAAAAATTGGTGAATTTGTGATGAATCAGTGTTTTTCTTAGTTTGATTAGGAGTTGATCAGTTTCATGTTAAATGTGCAGATATATTTTCTTGATACATTTGAATTTTAGTTATACAAATTGTTATATTGACAAAATCATCCTGTGTGTGTATCTAATTTATATATAATTAATTAGTAAACAATGTGTTAAATTAGGTTGAACATGAAACATAAAGAAAACCATAAAGAGTAAATATATTAATTGTTTGATGAGAAGCACAATTGCATGTAGAGCTAGGTGATTAGTGGAATTTGATAGTTGATTGTCTGACTCATTACTGAAACACATTCAACAAATTGATTATTCTCACATGATTTTCTGACTCATTATTAATGAATTACATGCAACACATTGATTATTCTCACATGATTTTCTGATTCATTAATGAATTACATTCAACACATTGATTATTCTCACATGAGACTTTTGGATTGGTGAAATAATCAAAGATGGTAATAATTAGAAATACCAATTTTGATTAGTTAATTATTTTGTTGAATTATGACACTAATCAATTAAGTTGAATAACTTTTAATTAGTCAAAGATAATAATGATAAATCGTAATGACAATATTTCTATCACTTAGATAGTTAGAATAACTGGAAACACTAATTTTGATTAGTTGATTATTTCATGACTTTAATCAATTTAATTATAATTTTGAGTAATCCATCATGCTACGTGACATTATTTTAAATTAATTTTTTCATTTGTAATATCTTACTAGATAGGAAAATAAAGTTGTTGATGCTTTGCTTTATTATCATACTCTGATTTTTAAGACTTGCACCTAAGTGATTATATTAAGTTTCTTTGTGTTTATCTTTTTGCTAAGGTCTTTATGTATACATTCTGATTCATAATGGGAAGCATATTAAGGTTTGGCATATTTTTAACCTTATAAAAATAAGAATAGTAATAGTAATCATCTGAATCTTTGGACACAATCACTAGTATCATATGTACCTGAAGAACAAAATAAAAATATCAACAACCTTGCATGTATGTTGAATATTGAATGCTAACCAATGAAGCTTTTTTTTTACTCATCTTCTTTTTGTGATGAAGTTTTTTTTTGTTTGTGCAGTCATCTTTAAATTATTTCACAACCAGGAAGTGCTTGAAGCTATATATTACTTATGATTTTCACCTTTTTTAAAAAATTAAGATATATGATATAACACATTTTGATGAAGAAATATATAATGGTACATTTACTAATTCAGTCTGAATCTTTGTGTAAGTACAAGATCTTGTCAACATAACTTGGATTAGGACAATGTATGCCACTTAGTTTTGCTTTATCTGTTTGTGTATGTAGGTGTGAAAGTTTTTATAGTTTTTATTTGTGCACATACTTTTGTTCTCTTTCATTAGGGAAGAATGTTTGGGACTATGATATTTTCTTAACTTTCTAGTTAAAATTAACTTTGATTTATTTGAATATGTTAAGATATTATTCTGTTGCAAGTTACAGTTTTTACAGTAATCAAGATTATTTTTAGAACGGTACAAACTTGTGTACTTGAAATTGATCGCACCCGTGATTGAAATGTCATACCTGTTCTAACAAGTAATTTTCCTTGCTGTAACAGCTGTAACTTGTAATGAAACAATACTTAATCAGCAAATAAACTCAAAATGAAAATATTAAGATATTGTGAAAGCATTAAATAGTATACTATTTGGCTGTTCATTATCTAAGAAAACACTGAGTATTGGTAAGCCAACAAAGAAGTGATTATGTACTATAGTAAATATATAATACATTTCCAGGGCCAAATTTAGACTCTTTGAGACCCCCCCCCCTCAATGCAGTAATGCAATGCTGGAAGCCCCTTCCTAGAGTGATTCAAAATTGAGACCCTCTACATTGGGGTTTGAGGCTCCCATGCAATTGCATGTGTAACACCCCCCTCTAAATCTGGCACTGCATATTCCAGAAAATATTTGGTGCAGGCAGATAATGAAAGTTATTACATTAATCTCTTTTGTGTATTAATTCTAAACAAGGTAAAATTTTACAAGAGAAGTTAAAATACAACCTTTCTTCCTAAAATATTTTTATTATAAGTCCAATTGGAAAATTGATCTAGTTCATAACCAACTGGTTCATTCAAATAATTCTTTTATTAGTTCAATTAGAACCCACTTAAGATGTTTTCTCTAAAAACCAATAAGTACACATTTATCTATTTGAAACATTTATCAGCAAGGAATTTTCTAGTTGGAGTTAGCTTATAATAATACTTAGTTAGAATATAAACCATACAATTCTCATTTATAATTTTGTCTAAGGTTAGGTTTCTTGAATCATTTTTAATAATTTTTATTTTACCTATCTTAACCAAGGTGAATTTGCAAGTTATCTTACATTAGTATGCATTGAAATATTTGGAGAAAACAAATGAAAAGCATCTTTGCACAGTTGTTGGTTGCACAGTATGATGATAGAGGATTTAGTATTGTCTAAAGAACTAATAAAATCAAGCAAGTTCTTTTTCCAGATATAAGGATATAAGTAAAAACAAGTGCTTAAGTTTTTGAGTAAGAGAGTAAGTTTGCCTGCAAGCAAACAATGAGTTTGTTTATAATATCTAACATTTTTCGCTTTTTGTATTAAGAGTTGGCTCTTTAGATTTATTTTATCTTGGACACACTCTCTATTAGGGTAAGACTTAGTTGTATCCTAGTCTAGGCTACGAGGAAAGAAAACATGCTAGCAGGAGCTTTTTGTTTACAAAAGTCTTTTACACTTCAATTAACCACACTGTTTTTTTGTTACAACTACACAATCACTTGCCCTGTTGTAATCTGTGGTGTTGCCTTGTAATACCAAAAGGTATTATTATTTGTACTGTAAAGTTTGATGACTTTTATTAATTATTTGTATTGTGTGTGAAATATGTCATGTCTCATTCTTTGTGGCCCTACTACCAAACCTGCATATGAGAACCATGAACCTCTTGTTTTTGTGGGCCTGGACTTCTCTGCTTTGCCTAAAGTCCTCTAGATAGCACAATAGCTGAAATAATTTGTGTGGAAATAACTGATTTTCATAAGGAGAAATATTTTTAGATAGAGAATTTAATGAAATATTTTTGAAAGTAAACATTTTTATCTGTACTAACTGATATCATAATAAAATCATGATGTATAAAACATATCAGTTTTAAACTCAGCAGAACAGCCTGGAGGATCGAAACCATGTTTACAAAAATTTATTAACCACACTCAAAAAAAAAAATTTTATTCATACCTGACATTTCAACTTAAGCCTTTTTCAAGGGTTATAACTTCATATACAAATACAAACTAACAACTGAAAAGAACACATTCAACAATTAAAAACTGACTTAACAATAGTAATTTCGAGTGTTATTGCATGCATGTTAAAAGGAATTCAGAAGACTAAGGGACAGTAAACTGCAAGCTATCAAACAAAAAATAATAACAATAATTACCAAGGCCAAGAATTATTTCTGTGTATTTCAGGTTCATAAGATTCAATTCAGGGGAGACTCTTTGAATTTATGATCAAGGAAACTATTACATTTTGCTGAGAACTTAATATTAAATGGTGTTTTATCTACTGTGTCATGTTTTGTTAGAAAGTATTTAGAAGTTGCCTCTTTAGAATCAAGATTCGTGGTGGCATGGATGTGATCCTAAAAACATTCATGTACTGGACGACCGGTTTCATCAATGTAATTATCATCACACTTTATACATGTCCTTTCATGCATTACATTTTCAACAGTATAAGAGTTATCCAGTCCATCGTGATATATAATTTTATGTGATCATTTAAGTGTGGGCTTTTTTTTTATACTGTTTGTTACTGAATAAAGTAATAAACTAAAAAAATTAAAATATCTTTCATATTTACAAAAATATTCTTACAAAATTAATAATTTCTATAAAATACATTTAAAAAATGTCCATTTATTTATAAACGATAAATAAGTCAGTAATTATTGTATAAAAGTAGTACATATTTCAGTTTTGTTACAATCGAGATAATTATTCTTACACTTGCATACATACATATATATATATATATATATATATATATATA
>NW_013668251.1:111502-118101 GCF_000517525.1 Limulus polyphemus
CCCCTCTTCAAGAAAAATACTTACTATATTTTTTATACTGTATAAAGTCTACTCGTACAGTCTGCATCAACATTTGCAGTCCTTTTGATGGCTTCAATGGAGAACTAAATAATAACACTTAAACTGAGCATTCTTGTATATCCAACAATAAGCCCCTCTTCAAGAAAAATACTTACTATATTTTTTATACTGTATAAAGTCTACTCGTACAGTCTGCATCAACATTTGCAGTCCTTTTGATGGCTTCAATGGAGAACTAAATAATAACACTTAAACTGAGCATTCTTGTATATCCAACAATAAGCCCCTCTTCAAGAAAAATACTTACTATATTTTTTATACTGTATAAAGCCTACTCGTACAGTCTGCATCAACATTTGCAGTCCTTTTAATGGCTTCAATGCAGAACTGGTAGTTCTAGAGAGACAACGCCCACCTCATGATTCTCATACTGTCCATTTTGCACCTTTCAATGTATGCAAGGAGTTGATGGTCTGTCTGGATGAGGAACTCCTTCCTATAGAGGTAGTTCTGGAATTTCTGGATGGCAAATATGATAGACAGACACTCTTGTTCGATTAAAGAGCGGTTCTTCTCATTATTCAACAGCTTTTTACTTGTGTACCTTACTGGAAACAGTTCATGTTCTTGTATGAGTACTGCTCCAATTCCAATATCTGAAGTATCGGCCTGAACAATAAATGGCTTGTTGAAATCTGGTTTTCTAAGGATTGGCAAACTTCCCAACATGTTCTTTAACTTCTGGAATGCTGTCTGCTTTGGTTGTTCCCACTTCACCTTGTTGGGTAGGCCTTTCATGGTCAGGTCAGTCAAGGTGCAGCAACTTCAATGTAGTTTGGGATGAACTGCCTGTCATTCATCCACCTTGTGTCCAGCACAGAATAGCTGATGTAGCACTTTGATGGTCTGATGGCCAGACATGCTGCCCTCGCTAACCTGAACAGCTAAGTTTCTTCAGGTGATCTTCCCATCTGGTTGTGTGAGTCAGAATGTTGTTCACATTCAATGTTGGTGGTTTTATGCAACATCTTCCTACATGCAAGTGAACATTGCTTCTGAGTTTACTAATCCAAATGGCATCCTCTGAAACTGGTAACATCTGTCTGGTGTCACAAAGGCTATCTTCTTATTGGATCCTTTCTTCAGTGGGACCTGTTAATAACCTTTACATGATAGCCTCTGGGTTGCCCATAGGTTCTGAGTTAAACTTTCTTACGAGGTTCGGCTTCCAGAAGTCTATTCAGAAGTGGTTTGAGCCATTCCTCTTCTTCACGATTACCACTGGGGAACAGTAGGCTGTATTCCAGCTTCTAACATTACCTTGACTTCCTGCTTGATTGGGTTTCTCATTGCATAAGGCATCTGATAGCACATCACCTTGACTGGATCCCTGGTTGTAGTCTTGATCTTGTGTTGCATAAGGTCTGTCTTACCTAGTTTATCTGTGAAGACATCTGCATAATGACAGAGTACATCTTGTACCTCTTTCTTCTGCATGCCAGTCAGTTCTATATTAATGTTGATGTCATTGTAAGTTTCATCTTCACCCATCAGTTTCAGGTCTAGCGGGTCTTCATCGTTCTACATCTATGATTGCCACACCTACAAGGTTCATCTGTGCATTAGTAGCTGCACTCATTAGGTCTTCTTCTCTCTCAAAGTACTTCTTCAACAGATTGGTGTGGTAGATCTTGGTCTTTCTCTCCACTTTCACCTTGTAGTCCATTCTGTTGACCACTTCCTGCATTTCAAAAGGATGAGTTTGTTGTTATCTGTGGGTAGCAGAACCAAGAACTTCTGTCTGACCTTGAAATGTGTGTACTTGGCCTTGTCATAGAAATGGTTCTGACTGCCTTGAGATGCATACAAACTTTCTCGAGCAGGTTGACAGATCTCCTTCAGTCAATTTCTGAGGTCTAACATATATTGGTATGTGTTCCTCACTTTTGACTCTTCTTCTTCTTCTATCCACATTTCTTTCAATATCTGCATTGGATCTTGTACTATTCTTCTGTACAGTAACTCGAAGGGCAAAAATCCTGTACTTGCTTGTGAGACTTCGTGGTAAGAAAATAATAACGCCTGCAGGTACCTGTCCCAGTCATGTGGTCTCTCTTGGCACATCTTCTTTAGCATGCTCTTTAAGACTCCATTGACTCTCTCACAAAGTCCATTGCATATGGGATTGTATGGGGTGGTAAACAGCTACCTAGTGCTAATGAATCTGCACACCTCTTGCACCAGTTTTGAGGTAAACTGAGTCCCTATGTCACTCAAGGATTCTTTCAGAAAGCCTTCTCTGCAGAATACTTCCAGGAAGGCTTTTGCTACTCTCTCTATCTTTATCTCTGACAATGCTATGGCTTCTGAGTAATGTCACATTGTCAACCACTGTCAGTATACACTGATTGCCTTTGTCATACACAGGTGCTAGTGGTCACATCTCCGATGTCCTTGACCAGTGGTAGTTTCTGGTGATTCTTTCTGCCATCTTTTTCACTCCTAGGTGTCCTCCCACAATCAACTTGTGAGCCAACTGCATCACATGAGTCCGGTATTCTGTTGGTACTATGATCTGTTTAATTTCCCCAGTAGAACTATTTTGATAGATATGATACAGCACTCCCTTCCAGTCCTCTATTCTGAAAGTCCTTTTCCCTTTGTTCTTGTGCTCAACTTTCTCCTGGGCACAGTCCCAAATTTTCTGCAGTGAAGGATTTTTCTTCTGTGATTCCTTCAGTTCCCATAAACCTACATTAAGATGTCACCTTTCAAGACTTGCTGGGGCTTGATGTCTTACTTGCCTTTCTTTTCATGAGCTCTAGTGGAAACTGCAGATGCCTCATCAGTCTCCTTTCTGATGTTCCTCAAAACTTCTTACTTCTGTATGTTGCCAATCATCAATTTGTCGATGGGTGCTTTCATACGTAGTATGGAGTGTCTACCTTTATTCTTCCCATAGGAAACTTTCTTACTGTGACATGTAACTTCAGCACGTGATCATGAACTGTTCCTGTTTTAGTAGATCTGCAAGTCCTTCAAAACTATTTTCACACTTGGCCGTGTCAGGTCGGTCTACCTTGTGAAGTATCGCCATAGACATGCCACAAATTGAAGTACAGTTTCACCAGTGTCAGGTTTGACTTCTCTGAACTTCTGGTGGAAACTTTTCTCAATAAGTTCATAGCAGTTCATTAAGGTTACTTTTTAACTTGTCATAGTCCATGACATTTTGTGATGTCATTCCTGCATACACTTGTACACCTTTTCCTGTAAGAAGTGGGTTGAGACAAACAGCTCATTTGCCTTTGCCTCAGTTTTGACTTGGACAAATTTTTCATAACTCTCCAAGAATATGTCTATGTTATCTTTCTGTTCATCAAATTTGGGCAGCTCGAGTTGACTGGCCCTGACCCCATTGTCATTCACAAGTCAATCGTCTTTCTGTTGGGTGAGCTTTGCATTCTCAATTTGTGGTATAAATTCTTTCTATTTCCAGTCATTTCTTCTTTCTCCATTTGTGCTGTTATTTTCTCTTTCTCACTCTATTTTCAGTCTCTCCTTTCTCTTCTTGTGCTGTTATTCTTTTTCTCTTTATATTTCCAGTCTGTGGTTCCCTCCTTTTCTTTTTTCACTATTTCTTCCTCACTTCTCTCTCTCCTCCTCTCTCTAGTTCTGGTTCTTGTTTAACAAACTCTAGTAGATCACTATCTTTTAGCCCAAATTGCTCACCTCTCTCTAATCATTTATCAAAATTAGTTGACATGGTTTTATAGTGTGATTGTAATTTCTATACTATTTTTGCCACCATTGCAGTTGTGGTGTTTATATGCCTACTGCCACTGTCATTTACATCTTCTTTTACTGCCATTTACCCTTGTATAATCTTTACAGTAGGTGTCTGTGACTTGTTGGTGATAAGTTTCAACAATAAATGGACAGCACACAATCCACTGGGTTTAAAATAATGTATTCAAAACAAGTCAAATGTGTTTACAAAACTTTGTTACATTATTGATCATCACAGTTGTATCCAAAGCTTTAAGTAATTGTCTTTCTTCCTCAACGTTTACACAGGTGGGTTCAATTACTTTAGAACACCCTTTGAAAAGACAAATTATTCTCATATATCTCTACCGCTTAACTCACATGCAGACTAACTTTTTCTTTCCCTTTTACAAACTTACTTAACTTACTCTCTGTATCTGCACTTATTTATAACATGCAACAGAAATAACTAGCCCTCTAGTAACAACAATATGACACATCATGAGAAAAACCTAGAAGCTTTGAGTAAGATGATGTCAACAATATTACAAAAGCCTAGTACAACAATTAAACAACATACACAACATGTGACTTGTACAAAGGTACGTAACAAAACTTGTTATAATTATCGCTTTTAAAATAATTAACTTTTAACACTCTTGTTATGAAAAATAAATAGTCATTAAATACTAGCTCACTAAATAAACCAGATAATAACTCTTAATCTGAACAGTCTTGTATATCCAACAATGAATAACTGATCCATTTCCTCCTTTTCTGACCCTATTGTACTGCTGATATCTTTGTCTCTGATTTGCTCCTGAGCACTTAATGATAAAGAGTTCCAAGCTTTCACATTGTAGAAATGTTTTTCACTGTAGCTTGATGTACTAGTTTAAAAAAATTTGTCTCCAGTGGTGGAACTCTGCAAATGCTTCTTTGCAAGGTAATCTAACAGAGGTTTTCCTTGGAAAACATATCTGGTTAAATTCTACAGTAGTCTCAGGTACAATATTGGGTTTGTGAAAAACTTAACTGGTTAGTTTTTAATACCCTCTCTATCAGTCACCAACAGCTGTTGCCTATAATGAAAACAGTGGACATCATGTACCTACTTTGCATTACACAAAAATGATGCTCCACTTCCTGTGTAATTAATGATATGTTAGGTTTAATTTGTCTTTACAGATTTTACTTATATTACAAATGCTGTCAGTTAAGTCAGAAATGCAAGTTTTGATCATGTATAACAATTGAATTGTGTTATATGTTGCAGTGTCACTTCTGTTTTAAGCACAGCTTGACCAAATTGTTCACAGTCAGTCTTCACTGTGTTATCATAAAAAGAAATAACCTTGCCCATTTGAGTTTTGGCTTCGTCTATTGAGTATTCTTTATCTTGTTCAAACATTTGAATGTGGATATCAAATATTTCAAAACAAATATGCAAGTTATCAAGATAATTTTTTAATCCTTCACTTCTGATGCATTAGCATACTGAAGAATTACCTGTGTCTGTACAGAATAATATATATATATCCTTCAGAACATTTATCTGTTGGGCTAAAATGTACATTCAGGCTTGTTTCATGTGCTGTTGTTACACAATATGTTACATGTGCTGGGATTTAATCAGCTTTTTTTTATTTGATTACTCTTTATATCACTGTATAAAGTTTTATCTATGAGTGTGATTCCAAAAACCTGTTGGTTTTGTCTTGTCTTCTAATGAGAGTTTGAGACATCCAGACTGCTGTCAACAATATATAGAAACCTATCATAATATGTAGGCCTGTTGGGGTAGGTTTATGGTGTAATTAAACTTCTGATACTATTTGTCTCTCTTTTGAAATTTTCTGTATTGTCTAATTCATATGGAGTATCTTATTTTAATTTGATAAAAATTACAAACTGCTTTTGGATTATGTAACATGCCATTTGTTAGATTAAACTGATAAACATTATTTGTTTGCTTTCTACTTTGTTCAGATTTTCAAATAAGATATTACATAATTTGTTCATAGTGTCTTCTTTATAGTCATTCCAAAACATACCTAGCTCCTTCACACTTATAGCTATTACTCTACTACCAGGGCTTCTTCCTTTGCCCATCTAACCATTGGTCTGATTTTTTCTCACTTGCTCCAGTCTTTTATACTCCACTCTCGTGACACTCTTGACCTACGTCAGTGTGCTCTATATTCTAGTACTGTATATAAGCACCTCATTCAGATAATGTTATCACTTTTTCTTGATAAAGCATCACTAACGGGTTTCCCAATATTACGATTGTTTTGAGGTACTTTCAATGCTACCCTTGTTATCTAGTTGATTTCCATAATAATAGTAAATAAATAAAAAAATTCCGATTGGAAAGCTGATTTATGGTATGAATTCTCGGAATATTATTTCAGGCATGGAGGCAAATCGGTCTTCTCCTATCACACAACAGTCAGGGGTGGGAGAGTCACTCTTGGTTGAGACTGTCCGTGATCTTATTCACAGTGAGATGGAGGCATATATTTGGTTCTGTGATGTTCCTCCAGGGGTTCTGAGGCTATAATTAAAGGTGATCCTTGACATTGTGGAGAGGATTTAGAATCGCCTTTTCCTCCACCTTCTTTTAGTCTGTTGGATTTTAAATCCCCCTGTGGGACAGTGGTGAATTTACGGGCTTGCAATTCTGGAATCCAAGGTTTGATTCCTTGTAGTGGACACATCAGATGGCTCAATGTTGCTTTGCTCTAACAAAACAAACTTATCTGACCAAATGTTGTTCCAGTCAACAATAATCAACACAGTCTTTAATT
>NW_013668251.1:119082-124926 GCF_000517525.1 Limulus polyphemus
TAAAACCAAAAAGTAGGCCACTTGGAATAAGCTGCCTTTTATTTGTTTTCTTCAGTTGGTTCATCAAGAATGTGATGTTTTGGGTCTTTTCGCGGTTGCTTTTGAGCTTGCATCTTATTTGATGATTGATAGGTCTGGGAGTGAATTTTTAGTTTCCTCTCCATCTATGCACATTGTGATTCATGCAGGGAAGTCCCACCCATTTTGCATTAATTCAGTATATTTTATACAGGTTGCAGCAAGCTCCATAGAAATGAGATGTTCCATAATACCACCTAAAGGCTCATCAGGGGGTATTACTGTACTGTGTTGGACTGCCACTCATGGACTATCATGAGTAAAGCATAAGGGGATCCTCTCTGTCCTTGCCGATCATTACATTCAATAACTCGGGGTCGGTTTTCTTTTCAAGATTTGGGGCACTTAGTTTACCTATTGCACTGTTTCTCAGAGGTCCCCTATGTGCATTACCCCCAGATTCTCCTAGTGGAGCTAGGGAGTCCTTACCACACTCAGTTTCCAGTTACTTGGGTAGTGGACAGAGGATTTTCCTTCAGTGTTGAGTTTTCTCCACTCTCGGAGAAGAGGGTGAAGTTTTTTCCCAGATGTCGATAGGAGCAGGACCAACCTACGTGGGAGCCTACTCATAAAACCAGTTCAGATTTGACGTTTAGCTATCCGGTAAAGGGGTGTTTGGACCCTCTTATGAAAACTGGCAGGTCTTATGTTGTTCATGCAGGGGTCCACTTCTTCCTTGTAAATCTGAACGAGATGCGGTCCCATCTTTGGTCCTTGGTGGGACAGTGTTCTACATCCTATCCATAATTCCATGGGTAAGTGGAATTCTCCTTGCTCACTTGATGGGAGAGTAAAGACAACTGTTTGTAAATCCAGACTGGATGAGTTCTGGACTTTGGTGGAGTATGGCAGATGATCCCGTAAATCTAGACCTAGGATGTTGCCTTTTGGACTTCTTCAGGTTGATCAGAAGGATTGTCCACTTTGGTTTTTACTTTCTTTCATTCATAAATCCGGTGGTTCGAAATGCATCATTCTGTGGTTACTGGTAGGGATCCTATCACAAAGATATATATATCTGCAGTCCAGCTGCCCTGGCCACCAATGTGGGATATGGATACCATGACCGTTAAATCCAACCTGAGTTGTGGAACCTCGGCTGTTTTGTCGGGGCTGGAGCATTATACTTGTATTATATTCCACTTTTTTTCAATTTTTTGTAGTTCTGGGTGAAGAGCATACCTGTTCTGCATGTAGTGCAGTGTTCCCCACTTTGATACCACTACTATTGGTACATATTTGTTCTCTGCAGATGCTTTCTGTATGATATCTGTTCTCACCAGTCCCTCTGCCTTCTTAATGTGGGATTCTAGCTACTTGTGTCAGCAGAGGTATGTATGTTTTGGAAGTTATCGTTTTCCTAAATTGAAAATATACTTCCAAACATACTTACCTCCGCTGACACTCTCCCTCCCTTCCTTCCTACTGAGATCCGGTGTTAGTGATCAGAATGAGGTAAGTCTTCAGGTTGAACAAAATGATTGTCCGGTGGTTCGAAATGCTTCATTCTGTGGTTACTAGTTGGGATCCTATCACAAAGATATATATATATATAGTGTGTACAGGTTCTACAAGGCTTCCAACAACTGTACAATATCCCTTGAAAAACCTCAGACCTGGCTTGATAATGGCAACACAAAGCAACTGAAACAGGCATCTCATACCACATGACTGTCCCACATGGAGGCTGTTTCCTCTCTCAGAGACACCTACTCAGCAGTGATCATGGATCTTGAAAACAGAGATGCTGGCTTGCAAGTCCATTGGCAGATGATCACGAGTTCAGTCACAATTTCTCACCAAAAAGCTGAAATCATACTCCATGATCTACATCATCCACTTCTTGTGGGATGCCCTAAGATCCAACACCCAGCTTGCCTTGACCTTTGAGGAAAACAATGTAGACCTTTTAGTGATCAAGCCCAAGATGGATACAACAATCAGTTCTCTGAGAAAATTGAAAACTGTTGAAGGTGTTAGTCTGAGGAAAGCCAGCAAAGTGTCAGAAGAGTTCAACATCCAACCAACTGAACATGAAATTGATTCTGTGACACTCTCCCTCCCTTCCTCCCCACTATGAGCCGGTGTTAGTGACCGGAATGAGGTAAGTCTTCAGGCTGAGCAATCATTCATTGACAATTTAATTGAGAACATTGAAATGCAGCTAGAGAACACTGACATCATTGACAGTCTCTCTGTATTTGCCATGAGTAGCACTGATGCCATGACAGAAAATGATGAGATTGAAGTGCTTGCCCTTCAGTACAGCCTCGACCCTGATGAAGCCCTTGCCTAGTGGGACCAGCTGAAGGAGTGATCAAAGACACTGACAAGGACAACATAGAATCACATTCTGCTCTTCTCCAGACAATCACACAACTGAAAAAAAAATTTGGAAATTTCTGTCCACTAGTTCACCAACTTATGGCAACTACTGTGGTTCTTTCAATTAGCACAGCTGAAGTGGAGCATGTCTTCTCCAATGTGCACAGTACAGTCACAGACACAAGAAACCACCTGAAAGTTTTAACTGTTCACAAACTCTTACTGATCAAGAAGTGTGACAAATACATGGACTTTGAGAGAGAGTGCTTAAGAGATGGCATCCACAGAAGTCCCAGCATATTGTACTTTGATATACGTTATGCCAAGATGAAGTATGAATTCTGTGTTAAAGGGTTGTATAGCTTTAGGTCAGTTTTACCAAGGTAAAGGCAGAAAATACAAACTCATGATTAAAACACCAAGCCAAAAGCTCATGAAAGCACTCATAAAATGTAGGTTCCTTTCACTATTTGTTAAACTTGAGGATAATTCTACCAGTGTTAAGAATGTAAAAAGCATAAGAAGCAACTGCAGAAAAGACTAATGTTGACTGTGGGATACTGCACCCAACTCAAATGTAGTTGATGTAAGGAAAAGAATGACTAAGGCTTTATCATAACATTAATCTACAATTGTCTGCAGGAATATGAGAAACTCGGTGGATACAGGCAGACAGAGTAATGACTTGCTGATTAATAAACAATGATCAACAACAAAATAAAGTTGTAAATGTTTATTTTTATTACTTAGAAAAATATACATTTACATCGATACAAATGATGAAATTATTTTTGACATATTATTCAAAAGTATGCATATAAAGTAAAGTATGAGACATGTGACCTAAAGTTAATAAGTCGCATGGTTGCCATCCTGCCCTTTTTTTCTTGCTGGATATAACAATATTTGATGTAAACATCTGCATTATTTTACTGGAAGAAATGTATTTCTTCTCTGACTCTTTGAGGAAGTTCTTTTTCTTCTGTGTATATTCTTGTATTCCATGAAATAGTTGACTTAGTCTCTCCAGTCACATAAAAATTTAATTCACAATCCATGTGAGTTTGAGTCATGATGAATAAATTCATTTTCTTGCCAATAATCAGAAAGAGCTTGTTTTTGATTGCTGATCAACTTTGATCTTATCCTCATAAATTTACCATAGGTAGGTCAGTCTCAAACACATGACTTAATGGGGATTTTTAATCTATTTTCCCACAGGAAAGGTGTAGTTTCAAATTTTTAAATTTTATCAGCAGCAAAATAAATTGTTTCAGATATATTTTAAATGCATAAAGTTAACCTATTTTGACAATATGCTGAATATCATTTAATGGTTTTTGAAATAAAAACCACCAACCATTAGTACTCAGTGTTAATTTAACTCTCCAAGACTTAACCTTCCTTTTGATTTATATGATAGTTTCTTTTGATGTCAAATCAGATTATAGAAAACTAATCAAAACTTGATGTGGGCACTAAGAAAAAAATTGTTTCATAGAGTTGCACTTTTTGGTAATCAAGAGTAGAGAAGGAAAGGAGTGGGTAAAATATTTAATAAAGTTCATTAAAAAGGTAATGAAATACATGCCTGGGTAGGATGTTGTTTTTGATTCTCATGAGATCAGAAAACTGCTTTTGAAATGCCCTGTGTTGTATGTTTGCCAGAAAACCATGTGGGTGCCTCACCATTTCTTGTCTTCAGTTTGAAATATAAGTGATTTTGATGTAATATGTTTCCTTGTATTTTGTTTTATAAGATTTAACAAAAAATATTTTTTGTACTTGGGTAGTGGAAATAAAAACTTCTATGTGAATAATCCATGAAAATGCTGTACTGTGTTAAAAAGTATTAATATATGTAATTCATGCCAGATATACTTTACTCATTTTCATGACTTTTTTCTATATAGAAGCCCTTTTTCCTGTAGCAAAACATTAAGAAACATATTTGTGAGAGTTTTATTAAATTTTTATAAACATAGTTAATTTTGAGTTTTAATAGATAAAACGAGAAGTTAGCATATTTTTGTTTTTTGATGTGGTAATGTAACTTTTTGTAGAGATGATATATCATTATCATAAAACAATTTTTAATTTACCCATTTGAGGCTGTTTTTTAGAAGTATAGTCTTGGAGAAGCTTCCTGTAACCTAAGTAAATATAAAAGAAGAACATGGTTTTAAATATAAGAATATATATATTTTTTAAATACAGACTTAATCACCGAAAAACTGTTTAGTTAGAACTTCATGCTTTGTTGTCTTCGGAAGAGGAAAAATCCTTACACTATTATTATTCATTATTTGTAATAGATTAGCATGTATATAAGTACTGATAGTTGATATTACTTTACATAAAAAGAACTTCTTTCTTACATGTATTATAATAATTTTTTGTAATAAGTGTGATCATTATTAATTCAGATAGTTTTGGATCAGTTATGTGAGTTGAGCTAGGGACATGAACTGTTGCTTTCCTCAAGGCAGTAATATAAGTTTTTTAGTTTTGAGATTTAAAACATGTAATTTTCCATATCCCTATATTTCATTTTATATTTCAGTTAAGGATTTTAAAATTTATCAGATTCTTCCATCAGTTAAACAGTATTATTCAGTCAGAATTTTGACAATTTACATGTGTATTAAGCAAAACAAGTTATGTTCTTCTTGAGACAAAACTTTCAACAAAATAAAAATGTTTTTATAGTTGCAATAAAAACATATTTGAGTTTGGGACTTATAACAGATACAGAATAATTGTGTCAAACAATTTATTTTATATGAGCATAAATACAACTACTTCAATCTGAAAAATGTGTTTGGAGAAAAATGGTAAAAAATGCTGGGTATACAAACAAAATAGTTTCGTATATAGAATTTAAATAATCAGTATAATGCATCAAAAGGTTGTGAAATGAAGAAGTTTAAAGTTTTTTTATTTTAGTATTAAAACATTATTAGATAAACAGTATTAATATTTGTAAACCTTGTGTCCTAGATGTCTTCTGATCATCATCTGTTTTTGTTAGGTTGCAGATGAAAGTCCAGTTCCTGTGGTTTTGTACAATGCCACTCCTAACACAGCTTTAGACCTTCCTCCAGAAGTTGTGATTAAGATGGCCAGCCATCCAAATGTAATTGGAGTTAAGGATAGTGTTGGAGATGTGAGTAGTAGAAAAGCATAACTTTCATAAACACCATACCAAAATTACCATTTAATATTTTGGTTTTAACTGGATTCTTCTGTTGTTTATTTTTGTAATTGTAAATAATGCCTTTTTTATTGTAAGATATTATGTAAGGAATGCACAAGAAAAAAGTAACATCTATAAATTATGAAATGCATTTAAATATTTTTTCAATATATCCTTCTATTGAATAGTAGGACTAGGGGACACAAATATAAATTTGAGAAAGGTAGGAGTCATCTTCAGCTAAG
>NW_013668251.1:125823-144594 GCF_000517525.1 Limulus polyphemus
AAATAGTAGTTCAATAAAATTTTGAATGCGAGTCAACAAATGAGATGACGTGGTCTTTCACCCATGACCTATTTTGAAATGGTTAAAGAGCATGCCTAAAACAAAAAATATAATCCAGTGGCAGAACAAGCAGTTCAGGGACCCGGGCAATGAAATGATCAGGCCCTTTTTTTCAGAAGAAAAGACCAGACCAGGCCCCAGGTATTGCTCAATCAGTCGTCCATCCTTCAGGACTGTGACACAAATGTCACTTCAAAACACTTTAACATCTTGGGAAGTGTGGGTAGTAAAGAAATGCTCAGCACTAAAGCAAATTTGTTGATACAGGAGAAACATTAGCATTGTATGCATCAGAAATTATGTAAGAATATACAAGAAACAAATATATTCTATAAATTAAGAAAACATTATTTTAAAAACATTGTTTGATACATCCACCTCTTAAGCATAATTTTATTCTTGAAAAAAATGTAGCATTATTTCAAAGTGTAGTGATTGATGCTTGCATGATCTTACAACAAACATTCACATGACATGCTGACAGTATTAGTTATGTGTATTATAACTTTCATAAGAAGAATCAATTCAATAAGCATCAACCACTTTCATCTCTGAGTTCATATACATGTGTGGGTATTTACTAATACAGAAATGGTGCAATGTTACATCAAGTATGATTGATAATAATAATAATTTTTATGTCATTTGTTACTGGAGCAATAAGGGTTTAGAAACAACATTGTAACTTCACATTTTTTATTGTATGCTTGTACAGATGAGGCTTTTTACTCATTGCTAATGTTACCTTTTTCTGGATGTAACCCTCCCACCATGTTTGGGTATGGCCTTTTTCTCCAAGAAAGTATATGGGTCTTGATACATTTCTGCATATGGTTGTTCATTCATAATACAACTAGATAAGCCACAATTGTTGGATGGCTAGGAATGGAATTGAGAAAAACTTCATGGAGATCTACTGAGTTCTCAGTGCCTGATATCTTTTACAGATTGGTCAATTTTTACATTACCTTGTCTTTTTTCCTTATCCAAGAGTGAAACACGTGGAGATTCAAGGTAATAGTTAGGTAGAGGTAATTTATTGCACTTGATTTTTTTTTTAATATCATGCAAGCAGGTTCTTACCTCTATCATAAGAATCCTGTCCTCACCACATTTAGGATATTTGAAATTAAAATATAGCCAGATACATTTTATGGAGTATAATGCCTAAGGTTATGAAGTAACAATCTACAAAAAGACAGTTTTATAATATTCCGTATTGGCTGAGTTAATATTTGCAGTGAGAAGAGTGTATAATAACAAATCAACTACCCTTTTTTGTACTCAAATGATAATGAGAACTTTTGCTGAATACCAGATCTTATCAGTCTTGTATCTTACTATCCAGCCAGTCTGATGAGCACTAGATAAATAGTGCAATGGGTCAAATAATAATTAGCTGCTCTCAAATAGGCATACATGAAAGGAGGTACTGGGAGTGAAAAGTATCAGGAGCACACTCCCCCAAGAGGCTACTACCACCATAAAAAGGATTTCACTGAATTTTAAAGAAACATCAAAACTAGTCTTACTGTCTGTATCCAGTAAGTTACTGTAAGAAGAGTAGTAAGCAGTCCAAACAATTAATGTATTATATGCCAATTCTGATATGTTCTGCTCTCTAAACATTACTAAAAAATTTTCATGATCAGCATACCAGTCTATACACCCCATCAATTTTGTGCCATTTCTGAACATGTACATATCATGTGACTACTCTCCACCAATAGTATTGTGCCACCTATAATGATGCAGCTAACTCCCTCTGCTATTCCCACTCAATCCTCACTTTCTCCATTGGCACAGCATAATTTAGATGTGTGTTTCTTTGCAAGTGACTACCATTTATGGACATGCTTCTTTGTCATTTCAATTTTTTTTCAACTGTTTTATTTTACTATGTTTGCATTCACTTTTTTTCAAAAAAATTGTTTTTGCATTTATTTCTTGTTACTGAATTACAAGAGACTGTAGTATGAATTTGGAAGAATACAATCAATGAATAGACACTTTGGACTCTCTTTTTCTAGCACCTTCCACCAGTTTCAGTGCTGCTTTCTCATTCACTTTGATGGAGAATTATTCTTCTCCATCTTTCTTCCTATTGCTTCTAGTTTTCCCAGGGAATCTGTTGGTTAGCTTTTCAACATGTAAATTTCACACCAGGTTGAGATACTCATGGTCGGCCTGGTTCAGATGCACTTTGTGTGGCTTTGCCCTTATTTACACACAAGAGACTTACGTATTTCACGTCATCAGTGCTCAGACTGTGATAAGCTAGATATGTATGAGTCCTTTATCATCTAAGTTATTTTCAATGAATTGTAAGTTAGATATTGATTACATCTTTGTTTTTCAGTAAATTTAATCATTTTGCATGTTTGTTAACATTACATACTTTGTAGAATCTGCAGCTTTTGTTAGTTCGTTATTAATAAGTACTTTAACTAGGTATGTTTAGATTGTGTGTAAGTTACATATCATTACTACTAGTAACATCTAATTCATTGTTCTGTATGTGTAATTTGGTTTCATCAGTGTTAACTATGTGCCTTCTTATCACCATTTTCATCAGTGTAGGACTTAATTGTCTTTTGTTGTCTTGGTTAATTTAGATGACTGTTAAATTAGATATTGATAATTAACGTGTTTTCTAAGTAATTTTAGTTGGTTAGCCCATTATTATTACATTCTTTGTGCACTAGATAAATTTAGATGGTTTGTCCATTTGATATTTATCAGTCCTTTGTTAACTTAGTATGTTTTGATATCTTGTACGTTACATATCATTACTACTAGTAATATCTAATTTATTGTTCTATTTTAATATCTTTTCTTGTTTTCGTAAGTGTTAACTATGTGCCTTATCATCCTAATTTCCATCAGTGTGGGACTTAAAATTTGTGCTTTGTTACATCACTTGACATGTTCATTTCTTTCCTGTTCATGGGGTTGAGCTTGGCTTTGGCTCCTTTTCCTACATTCCTGATCCTAAAAACCCGATTTTCTCCTCATAATCTACAATTCAGAGAATTCTTTTGCACAGTGCTCACTTCATCAATAGTTATTTATTGCTCTAAGTTAAGGTTTCCAGTTCATAGTTCTACCTTTCCAACTAACCTTGGCTCTTTACGTGTTTTGTCAGACATCTTCACTCTATGAGTTTTTGCACTTTTCCTTCTATGGATGACTGACTCCTGCTTGCTTCCTCCCTTTCATAGTCCAGAGACCACTCTTCTCTGTTCCTACAGGATGCAGAACAGGTGGGATTCCTGATGACAGTGAGGAAGTCCATTCTTACCCCATCTCAATATCCCGTTCATATGGGTAGTTCTTCTTTCCAACCTCAGTTGGGCCCAGGCTTCTCCTCTTTGTCTTTGGGGTGATCAGTTCATACTTTCCTCACCTTTTCTTACAGCTTGAGATGTTCTTTCTCTTTGGGGATGTGGGCTTCCTTGAAAGCTTTCACTCGTATCATTGAGCCTGGGGGGTACTAATTCCAGGTGTCTGTGGTTTCAGATCCTGGTTCTCCTTTCTGAGCCTACAGTCACCACATTGTGGTCTCAGCTTGCCATTTTCCTGGCTCCCTGAATCTGGTGGTAGATCGATTATCTTCTCTGAACAAGATTCTCCTCACAGAATGGTCCCTTGTTCCACAGATGTCACCACTCTCTATCTTCATATGTCTGTTGTCTTAGCCCAGGGACTGACTCTATGTGTTGCATTTTTCCTTTCCTGATCCATTAGACCTTCTTCCATGTCCATTTACCACGGACAATAGTATACTTTAGAACTTTTGTCTCTTTGCCATGGTTTCTTTCCTTCCCACCCTTCCATTCATCTATCTATATTCTTCACCAGGTTGTTAGACAAAGGCTTGTCCACTTTGACTGTATCTAGCTATCAGGCAGCCTTGTCGACCTCCTTCTGTTTCCCCAGGTTTCAATTGGTTTTGTCTTCCCCACCCTTTCTCTCCTTTGAATTGCTTATTAGGATCTCAGTGTGGTCCTTTATGCCCTTTATTGTCCTCTATTTAAACCTTTGTCTTTGTCTTCATGTTACATCTACCTTCTCTCTTTCAAGACCTATTTCCTTCTCTTACTTGCTTGCAACAGTTGTCATTCAGATATTTGTGCTATTAATGTCACCTGCATTTTTTACCATTCCTCCTATGTCATCCTCTATCCTGACCAGTCCTAAGACCTATACTGTCAGTTTAAGTGGTTTGGCTTTCTCACTCATTTCCTTATTTTCCATTTCCCACCTGTACTCCCATTTGGATCCTGATCAGCTTCTTTGTCTGGTTCACTCGTTAAGGTGATACATGACATGTACTGCCTACTTTTGAGGTTCACATTCCCAACCTTTTATTTCCTGGAACCCATCCATTTCCTGTGATCTGTCTCCATCACACTTACTGTTGGGTTTGTGAATTCATTAGGGTGGCATATTTGGACTTATCCATGGAAGGTCACCATCTTCACAATGTTTCTTCTCATCAGATTCATCACATTACTATGTCCTTGATTGCACAACTTTGATATCTTTTGGAAGAGATCATTCAGGCCAGAATGTGGACTACTCCAATACCTTTGTTACTCATTATCTGAATGACCTGGCTGTATTTTCCTCTAGTGGATATTGTCTCCCTCTCATGATGATTCTACACATGTCAGTTTACCTTTGACTTCTTTTCACTTCATTTATTTATGTTTTTATTTCAGAAACCCTAGTTTAACTGCTGATAATGGGATCCCACTCTGTGGCAGGTGTTGTCTGGTCAGGTACACTTTACCTTAAATTCATGCTATTTACTGATTGCACTATAATGCTCACTGTAGGGATGGGGTGTTTCCACAAGTACATTGGTGGCATATATATGCTAAGTATCAATAATTTTCATTCTCTAGTGGACCACCACTCATGGACTTCATGAGTAAAGCAGAAGGGGATTTCTGCCCATCTCTGCTGACCTTTTGATTGAATAAATCAGTGTTGGACTGCTTTTCAAAATAGGGAATCATTGACACCCCTTACACTTTCTCTGGTGTGATGTTCCTCCGGACTACCCAACATGTTTACTCGCCCCCTTTCTCCTCCAGGGATCCTTCTTGTAATGCTGGGTTCAGGATGACAACACCTTGTTCCTACAGTTGTATGCAGTAGATGCCTATCTTCTAGTTAATTCCAGTTGCAGTAGGTTCTTTACCTACTGTTACAGTTGAGTTTGGGAGATTTCATCTGCCTCATAATACCTGCAACTGGATGTATGTCCTTTGTTCCATGGTTGGGCAAATGTTCAATGTCCTTCTTGTAATTCTGGATGCAGGATGTCTCTTCCTTGCATTTACGGTTGGGTTAGTTATGATTTTGCCTGTAATACCAGTTACAGCTATTATCCTGTTCATACAGGTGAGTTGAGGCAATGCCCTCATCCCATAATGCCAGATTCAGCGTGTCGTACTTCTCACTGCTACGGTTGATTTGGGAAATTGTCTGGTTTTGACTGAAAGCTAATTTTCTCTTCATACTTCTGGTTACTTGAAATATGACATACTATTTACTTACAGTTGGAGTTGATGGGTATATATATATATAACACGGTCCACATGCTATAGCCACAATATTTTTATTACGATTTTTTTCATCCTCATCCTCCTAATGCAGAGGACAAGTTATGAAACCTCACCTGTCTGGTTGAGGTTGGGTAGGTACATTGATAATTCTGTTTATATGTTGCTACAGCTTGCACATATCAGAACATATTACACTTGTGCAAGTATTTTCCTTTCCACCAATTTTGGATTAAATTCCTACTTCCTGGAAGAGGAGCATACGTATTCCAGAAGTAATGCTGTACCCCACAGGTGTGCTTCATTTTTATCTCCAAGCATACCCGTTCATTCTTGGCAGTTGCTTTTCACTTGGTTTGATATTTGTGTACCTAAACTGGCCCCTCCACCTTTGTAGTGTGGGATTCTAACTTCATGTAAGAGGAGGTAAGACCGTATGGGAAGTTAAAATTTTGTTTACACAGAAAATGTATTTCCAATAGGTTCTTACCTTTTTTCACACACTTCCCACCCTTCCTCCCCACTGCCAGTGTTCTCCCTTTGGAGCCTGCTAATTCTTGAAAGTGAGGATTGAGTGGGAATAGCAGAGGGAGTTAGCTGTGTCACTATAGGTGGCACAATACTATTGGTGGAGAGTAGTCACATGATATGGCATGAAATTGGTGGAGTATGTAGACTGGTGTGCTGATCGTGAAAATTTTGTAGCAATGTTTAGAGGGCAGACAAACATTGAGATAGCTTTATGTGAGGAATGGAGATAAGTACCTATTACAACTACATTTTCACCATAAGAAAAATGTTAACTTCTGAAGAGGTATACAAAAAAAAAAGAATTTAGTAGCTAACACCACAGCAGACGTCTTTCCCAATATTTGGTGTTTCTAACTTTGAGCAACTAACAGAAAATTGGTCAGAGTAACATATAATAAAGTATAAAATAGTTTAATAATAGTCTAAGTGTTAAACACTATCATTAATAAGGTCTGGAAATAAAACACAGTTATTGGGGATGTTGAGTGATTCTCCTTAAAAAGTATGTGATGCTGGAGTTGAGTGACCATTAGGAAAGTACTTGAAAACATGTACAAAGACACTTCAACAAGATGAAGACAGTGCAAAGTGAAGGTATGTTTAGAAGATCTTCAAATATAATTTGTGTAGTTGCTGCAAATGAAACTGATAATAGAGGTATCCAGCAAGAAGAATGATTTCTAGAAAATATAAATGTAATTGCTAAGAAGCCAAGCCATAAGTAAAATACAATACCAATAGATTATGTGTCAGTGGTGCAAGTTAAAGTAGAACGATAAGTTTATTGAACAGATTACTGCCTTATCAAAAGGAAGAATCTCAATATGGATATATATCCAAGAACTGAAGCATGAAATAAAATAAAATATTAAGTCTCGAAAGAAATATAAGAGAATACAATCTTTGGAATCAATAGATCCAGACAAAGCCAAAAGAAACATCTTCCACAAGTTACTACATGTATGTGATGGTACAAAGACAAGCAGGCTGGAGACACTGTTTGTCAAAAACAGCTATTTAACAAACCAAAGAATGAAAAATATAACTTGTACTTATTACAATACATGTGCATTATAAAGATGTAAGTAACTGAAAGTGAAGAAAAATCAGAAAATGCCATACAAGAGTGATGATAACAAACTTCCAAGGAAATTACTAAGTTTCTATTATTGGGCATGTTCAACATGCCAGACTGTGAAACTGAGATTTGAATCTTATTTCCACAATATTGCACTCCACATTTTGGGTGTGTGGGTGCATTATAAGAGTCATGGCTGAATCCCACTATTCGACTAAATTAGCCCAAGATTTGGCAGTGGGTGCTGTAGACTAGCTATCATCCGTCTAGTCTCTGAATTCAAAATTAAGGAAAGTATGAAATATACCTTAAGAAACATAAAAACTAGTTATTTGCTTCATACATTGTTATTGGTTTTTGGCCCTTGAAAAGTGTTAACCATTATATGCAAAAACTTTATATAATCCTCCATAACATCTAGTGACCAATGAAAGTTCATTAAATGTCACCAACAGTGCAACTGTAGATAGTAGATTGGCTTAACATCAGAGATAAACAGCTATGACATGTTTATTTTTAGCTATTTTTAAATGAATAACAAAACAATAAAATATATGTTGTTTAAGAAGGTGAAAATTTTCAGCTCTGTTTTCTGCTGTAACTTTCACAGCATTCATCCTTTTGATAGCTGTTGTTAAATGGCTGGTGAAGTTAAGTTGTTTGTAAAAGGTTAGCTTCCAGTTACTTCATTCCTTCTTTCAGAGGGGTTACAGTGTGTGCGGAACATGATGATGGTTTATCCTCATCAGCATGTTTGTTGTTGAGTGTGCAGAACATGGATGTAGCTTTGGTAGAATTGACTACTATTCCAGTGTCCTTCCACTATTTTATCACCCTGCTGAGGGATGGTTGCACCTTTCTTTCGCTTTCAGCATTACTAGAGCCTCTGTTATAATCAGAAGTTAGTAGATGGCATCTGGTTGTACTATCAAGGTGAAATAGATCCATGGTGTAGATGTTGAAGAGGACTGGTAAGATTGGTGATCCTTGAGGACCATGGTGTAGATGTTGAAGAGGACTGGCAAGATTTGTGGTCCTTGAGGCACCATGGTGTAGATGTTGAAGAGGAGTGGCAAGATTGGTGATCCTTGAGACACCATGGTGTAGATGTTGAAGAGGACTGGCAAGATTGGTGATCCTTGAGGCAGACCAGTGTTGATGGTTATCCAGTTTGAATATCAACTTCCATATTTTATGAAGCATCTTTTGGTAGTTAATGTGGCTATAACCCATCTTAAACATGTTACACTGATGCATTTTGTCAGCAACGATGAGCAGCTGGACTTAACTGTAGGCATCTTCTACATCTAAAGCCACTGCTAAGTTGTTCTGACTGGTTTCAAACCGTTCCCATACAGTTAATGTGGCTATAACCCATCTTACACATGTTACACTGCTGCATTTAGTCAGCAACGATGGGCCACTGGACTCAACTGTAGGCATCTTCTACATCTAAAGCCACTGCTAAGTTGTTCTGACTGGTTTTTCTACATCTGAAGCTATTGATAAGTTGTTCTGACTGGTTTTTCTACATCTAAAGCTATTGATAAGTTGTTGTGACAGGTTTTTCTACATCTGAAGCTATTGATAAGTTGTTCTGACTGGTTTTTCTACATCTAAAGCTACTGCTAAGTTGTTCTGACTGGTTTCAAACCATTCCCATATATCAGCTGTAAATTCAGCAGTGCTGATATAGGTTTCTCTTCACTGCAGTATCCACCTAATAATGATGGTAGTATTGGTTCAGTATGATAGGCAAGCCTTTTCTGAGATCTTGCCAATGATATTTTGTAGGATGATGATTTGATGACTTTTTAAAAAGAGAATGATCCTTTACGAGTTTGGATGTGGATTTGATAAAGGCCGTCACTCCATATTTCAGCCATGTTATCTGTTTGCCCAGCTATGTTGCTACTTCAGCACTAATTTTAACAGGTAGGCTTTGATAAGGTTCTTAACGATAGAGATTTTTTATACAGTTTGGGCTTGGAGCTCAATCTTTAGATATATGTATGGTTCTGTGTATTTTGTTCATGATAAATATGGCTTACATATCAGCATTTAGGTGTAGTTAAGATAGGGATTCCTTAGCTTGAGACTTTCCTGCATGCCTTGGTCTTCATCTATACAAAGTGAAGTATAATAAAGTAACCAACGTAAGTGACTGATATCACCATTCAAGTCATAGGAAGTATTTGTGAGATTGGCCTTCCCGAATTGCTCATTCCATATTGTGTCACATACTTTGGAAGACAATTGCCTGTAGAGAGTACAGGATTTATTCCACACAGTCTTTGCCTTCTCTGCCCCATGCTGGATCATGTCTTATCCACATGAACTCAGCTGATCTGATCTGAGCTTTGATTGTGTGCTTTCCTGAATATATCAGTATCACTATTCCACTGGTATGGGGTTTTACTTTTCCGAAAATTGTTGAACTAACTTTTTTGGAGAGGTTTGTGAAAGAACAAGTACTTCCAGAAAGCTTGACAGGTATATAGGAGTGTTGTCATATAGTTCAGGGAGGAACCCCCAGTCTTCACCCTGATGTGCTGTACATTGATCATTCGAGTTCGTGTGGGTAACTTCAGGTGAGATATGGCTTGCAACTTGTAATGGTGATTGTTCCCCTTTGAGCTGTCATAAAAGTAACATCCCAGCCTCTGGATCAGCATGTGGTATATTGTTAAAGACAGTGAGAGTGAACTCCTTAGGCTCTGTGAGTTCAGTTTCTTGAAAAAGTAGGATGTCATAAAATTCAGATAGTTTTTCAAGGCAGTATTTGCTCCTCCTGATTTTGCAGTAATCTATCATAATGTGAGACTGGCAGAGTATGTTTGGTGCACTTTTTACAAATTATGATGGCCCAAATGTATTACCTTTTACTTACTATAGTTATATGTCATTTGTCAAATATTTGTCCAACTTGCCAATTGATCCAAACCATTCTATAATACCTAAACATCCTTAGTAAAGTTAGAAATGCTCAAAATTTTCATATCAACAGACTGCACTAATTTAATAATTATGCTCATAGCGCTGTCATTAATATAAATGAGGAAACACAAATGTCCAAGTACTGACCCTTGAGGCACACCAGTAATAAGGGTCCAGTTTATGGAATCTTTAAATAACCACTTTCTTTCTGTTGCCTAGCCATCCTACAATCAAATCTACTAGTCTTTTGTAAACCTCCACTAGTATGATTTTATTATCTATTTGAAGATCTAAGTACACCAAATCCACACCTTTCCTATCACCCAGATTGAAAGTCATCCTAAAAAATACAGTCAGCATATAATTAAATCAAGATTTACCTCGAGTGAATCCCAGAAATATAATGTAACTGTAAACCAAGCTGTAAAGAAACAAAGACAAAGTTAACAAGATAGAATTAACATTTTTCCAGCACTGTCTAAATATTCTTTCTCCATTAGCCAATTAATTTGTGCAGGGAGATGGAAATGTATAAGTAGGACCACTGTAGTGTCTATTATGTTTAGGGAATATAGTTGTTATTGTTGGTAAAGATTGTGTACAATTTCATTTATTCTCTTGTCAGGTTTTCACTTAATTATTCTTGCAAGGGTGTACTTTTAATCTCTTGTTGCATTGTATTTTAGTTTATTTCTAGGTTTCAGTTTTACCTGTGAATATTTATGAGCATGAAAAAAAAAATCCCATAATCATAGGAATGTCAGTTAAAGAAAAGTTGAGACAAATATTAAAAAACTAGAAATAAAAGTGAGCAGACCAGAAACACTAACCATTTTAATGCAGTGGTGTCAATATATATCACTAATAACATGAGTTGTTATGGGAATGAGTTTGTGGTTAATGCAAATGTCTATCAGTCAGTAGAGGAAGGAATCAGATCAACTATATCAACTAAAACTCTATATCTTGGTGAGTAGTTGAGAAAGTAACTAATAGTTATGTTAGAGGTGAGTATTTGTTTGGACTTAATTTAATATATATAATGGTATTTTTCAAATAATCCCACATTTATGTAGAAAACTAAAACAAGGTATAATTATTGACCTACATGATAATATGCAAATAAACTAGTAAGCCAAAATGGAACTGGATAAATAACTTTCATAATTAGTATTCATCACACACACACACACACAGTGTTTCAAGTTTTTACATTATCTATCCAGCTTCACTGAAAACATTTTCTGAAGATACAAGTTCACTTCATTGATCATTCTTTAGTTTTAGTAATCAGATACATATAAGCAGTAAAAATATTAACAGTTGCACCAACCATGTCTAAACAAGAAAACAAACTCTTTCACTGTCATATCCAAATACAATCAGAATTATGTGTGTCTGGTACTCTGACTTTAAACATTTTCTTCTTTAAATTTCACAATAGTGATTTTAATTAGGTAAAAGAAGTGATATTCAAAGTTGTTCACTCAAAAAAGTTTTTCCTAAAGTTTAAGGAAGTTTTATTAAACTAAACTTTGGAAAACTGAAAAGAACTGAATTCTAAAAATAAAAGAAAATTGAACTTAAGGTACATCAGTGCAAGCTTTTTCTGGTGAAAAAATCTGACCAACAATTGCAAAAAAAAACTAAGAACATTTTTCGAAAAAACTGAACTGAGAATTTTTTCAGGGCCCCTGATTCTGACAGCTTAACAAGTGATAACTGATCTTCAGATTTATGTATTCTTTCATGATATTTGAATCTTGTCAGAGTTCTACATTAAAGTTATGAAAATTTACTTGAAATAAACGTTAATAAATAAACGTAAAAAATCCCTTAAAATAGCTAACTTTGAACTGTTTTAAAGCCAAGTCTTTGAAATTTCTTTTAAAACTTTTTAGAAACACTAAAAAATTCCCAAAAAACTGAATTAAAAAAAATAAGAAGAAAGCCTGAAATTATATCACCTCTCATGCAAGCAAACTCAGTTTGTAACAGTTATCTTCCCAGTTAGTTGTTTGGTCTGTAATCCCACAAAATCAATGTAAGTGTTCATTGAAACCAACATACAAATTTGAAGAGAAACTGACCACCTTGACATCTACATAGAAGTGCTTTAATTTAAATTAATAAGCTCATACTTTGACATTTATGTTATTATAGCATTCTCCTTTTGCTAGGTTTTTTGTTTTAAGTTGGTGCTTGTACGGTGCTTTACAGTTGTATAAATAAGTTGTATGGAACTATACCAGATAATTTTGAACTGAAAACACAACCAGCTCTTAGTAGAGAAAGAAATTATTTTGCATTACTGTTTTGTGTATTTTCAGATTGCAAAACTTAGTTTATTGGTTCATAAAACTTCAGAACAAGATTTTCAAGTTCTTGCAGGATCTGCAGGATTTTTGTTGCCAGCTTTAACTATGGGTAAGTCTATTTCAGTTTGATTAAAAACTGCCAAGAGATTGTCATGCAGACACACATTGCCTCTTTTAAAGATGTGGTATTCTTAAACACATCTCTTAGGTAGTTCTCACATGTAACACGAGGTTCATTCATAGAGTGTATTGCAGAGTAAATTTGAATTTTGACTTTGACCGAGATCAAACAAGAAAGATATTGAATTCCAAATAACAAAGTTAAAATAGATCTGTATTTCTCAAAACATAAATTTACGAGTGCACTAACAAATGGAAGTGCTTCAGTGGAAAACTGTAGATCAGTTTGCTATTTGAAACACCTGACCTGCTAGTGGAAAAGATTGCTGTCTTCCTTTTATATAGCATATTCTACTATAAATCAGTCTTTCCAAAGAGAAAGCACATGTGATGTTGTTGGGGAATGACAGAAAACAAGAAATACCCAGAGTTAAATGAACTTGATCTCATTCTCTGACCAACTTTCTGTTGTTAAAATTACACACACATGGCTAGAGTTGGGTGATTTAATTGATTAATTGATATTATCAATTACCTTCAAGAAGCAGTTACATTAATTAGTGTCCCATAAATTAACTGAATAAGGTAACAAAAATAATCAACTAATCGAAATTAGGGTTTTCAGTTATTTCAAATATCCAGGTATTTGAATTTTGCCATTATGCTTATTTGTTGCTAATAACAAACCTATGTAATAGGAGGGGTGCTTCATGATTTGGGGGTTTGGTGATGATCCCCATTGCCACTAAGTATACTATTTCTGTCTTTGTTATTGGAAAGCTACTAAGGCTATCTGCCATTGTCACTAATTTTGAACTGCTGATTAGAGGGAAGGCAATTGGCTGTAACACCCACTACCAACTCTCTGGCAATTAAGTATTAGATAGTGTAAACTTACAATTTTTTACACTGTTTTATAAGTTAGAAACATAACTGCCTAACCATATTCTTTGATATTTTATAAGCAGTTGCAAATTTTTTTGGGGGGGACACTACAGGTCCTTGGGTCAGGATCAGTCATTCAGTTCGCATCTTCACCACTATTATCCACCCAACCTGCAGTGTTTCCATCTCTCGCAGATACTCAGCACAGTTGTTCTACATCCTCCCATAATTCTGGGAGCAAGTGGAATTTACCTTTCCCAAAAGGTTGGGGAGTGAGGATCAGTGTTCATAATTCCAGATCGGAAGAGTTTTGTTTCTTCAGGTTAAATAAGGCATACATGATCCTGTCATACCGAGCCTGGGGTGTTGCCTTTCAGACTTCTTCAGGTGGAGGACAAGGTTTGTCCACTTCGGTGTTGCTTACTTTCTCGTCGTGATTCCAGTGGCTTGGAACAGATCACTCTATAGCTACAGGTTGGAATCCACTCATAAGTATATATATAGCTTGCGGTCCATGCGGAGAACCAGATAGGATAGGAAGAACGACATGGAGATTCCAATCCGGCAGAAGAAAGGAAGGGTGGGAAGAGGTAAGTACCTGTTGGAAATACATTTTCAGTGTTAGAAAATGTTAACTTCCGAAACGGTATCACCTCCATTCCCCCATAGTGATAATTCCACATTGGAAAGGTGGAGGGGCCAGTTAAGGCACAAAAACAAATAATCAAGTGGAGAGTGACTGTTATAAAACAAAGCAGGTGTGCCACAATTAAAATATGAGTCACACCTGTGGGGTATAGCACTACTTCTAGTACAGGTATGCTCTTCACCCAGTAAAGAAGATAAGACACATAGGGTGGAAACAAACAGAATATGTGACTAAGGCTAGAGGACCATATATGAATAGGCTAAGTGCAGTCCACTTAGGCAGAACACATCCAGGGGGAGCACCTTGTGATACGACATATTATGCCAAGTGTGGTTCAAGGACAAAAACAACATGGAAGTGCCTTGCATATGTTTGTAAAGCATGAGCGTAATAGGCGAAAGATAGGGGGAACAGGAATGCCATGGAACAATGAGACAGGAACGAAAACAACAAAAGAAGACAGTACAAGGCAAACAACAGAGTGGGAAATTAACAGAACAAAGAAGATGATCTAGAAATGAATGTGAATACAAGTGGAAAAAGGAAGGAAAGGAAAGAGGAGAAAAGGCAAAACAACCTACCCAGTCAGCCAGGGAAGAAATGCCAGACCTGTATAACAAGAAATATTTGGGAAAGGATAAAGGATATCGTAAAAATTGGAACGATGGAGATTGCATGCCAGGAGAGGGAGGATTGAGGTCGTAAGAAGGTTTTACAAGGAACAAATTACAAATGGCTCAAAGGAGAACCAGACAGGATAGGAAGAATGACATGGAGATTCCAATCCAGCAGAAGAAAGGAAATGTGTCGGATGTACCAGATAAAAGAAATGGAACAACCCGGGGAAGAGAAAATTTCTGGAAGAGAGAAAAATGGGAGTTCGACAAGGCAACTCTATAAAGAGCAACAGTTAAAACACAAACCCTGAACAAAAAACCAGATGAACAAACAACTCATTGAACATGGGTATATCTATAGAGAGTAAGAAATACATACTGAAAAAGTTACCACAGATCACCTGGAAAAAAGAACAATACCTATCGTGGAGGAAAAAAAAAAGTAGCCGGCCAAATGTGAGACATGGACTTGCCACGAATGAAAGTCTGTGCTTCCTCAGCAGAAATCGTGAACCCTGAGACTGAGGCCTAGCATCATAACCACTGTCTACTTAATAGAAGGAAATTTATCAAATGCCATAAGAAACCTGAATTCATGCAAATAAAGTAGAATTCAGGAAACAGAAACATTTCAAAAACAAATGAATAGAAACTTGAACTTGAAACTGATATTAATTGGTGATCAAACACAATGAAAAATTGTGCAGTCACATGAAAAATGTAAAACACATGTCCGTACACGAGAATTGCCAATCGAGAAAGTGAGGATTGTGCTGCAAGGGTAGAGGGAGCTACCTGCACTAGTATAGAGGGTGGAATGGGATTGGTGGAGGGTGGTCATATTATCACCACATTTTTCTGCAATGATGCAAAAAATATTGGGGTATAAATAACGTGGGGGGGGGGAGTACAATACTGATTGTCCATTGTGTAGCTTTGTACTTAACAAACAAACAAAAGAAAGCAAAGATTTCATTTAAGTGACAGTTGTGGAGTTTAAAAGCCTTGGACTTAACCCGAATTGATCATTTTGGTATCATTATCTGTGTTTGCCACTCCACTGTTGGAGCTCTGCTTGACCAAAAACAGAAACGATTTTAAGCCATGTCTCTATCTTAGAAAGCCACAGACTCTATTAGTGTTAGGACATTCTACTTTATATGCATGGAAGTATTTCATATTCAAAATTGGATAATGTGGTCTCAGAAATTATCTTTTTGAGTTTAAAAATAGTTTCTGAGACCACATTATCATTACTTTGAATTAGGGCTAAGTGTTGATGTGGACTTCGATTGTACAAGTACAGAATCTTGAAGAAATTAAGATTTTAGATGTGAGTACTGGAATAAAGCTCTTAAAATGTAAGAATAACCCAGAAAATGGGTTAATGACTTTTGTATCCAAAAAAGAAAAAGGTGAGAGATTTTTTTCTTCATATGTTGTTTATTCAAGTAATAAGATACTGTTTTACTTCTAATTGTTCTTGAAAAACAAAGAAAAAATTGTTCTGGATTCTTCTGGACAATTATCTAACCACATTTTTTCTTTATATACCTTAAGATTGATGCTTGCATAAAATACCAGTTAAAAACACTTGGAATTTTCAATCATATTATGCATTTCACTGAAGCATGTAGAACTATTGTATTTGATGTATGTATAGACAAATACACACTCGTACATATATATATATATATATACTTATATGTATATTCTAATAATCATGGTATGAGAAAATTATTTGTTTTATATTATTTGAATTCATAAACTTAATCTTGCCTAAACATTGAGAGTAGGTGCAAGATTACAAATATATGCTTTTTTCCATAAAGGTTACTTAGAGAAGAGAACTTTTTTTAAAATATGCACAGAAGTATATGATTAAGAAAGTAAAATATAAACAAAATATTTTTAAGGATGTGTTGGAGGAGTTCTAGCTTTAGCAGATGCTCTTGGTGGTCCAACATGTGAACTATTTGAACTATACTGTAATGGAAACATGACAAAAGCGAAGAAACTTCAACATCGATTAATAGCTCCAAATTATGCTGTAAGTATGAAGATTTGAATGTTTTTACATTAATTGTAACCATAAAATATTCAATTCTAAAGAAATACCTAAGAAATATTCTTTGATCAGTAAAACAGAGTTTTATAATACAAGAATAGTAATCTCCCATTTTGTTATATAACAAAATTGATTTAATATGAAAATATTTTTCATGTTAAATTGATGTAAACTCATGTTATGCATTCCTTTGAAATACTTAGGATATATTTCAAAGTGAAATATTAACTTAAGGTTTATATTTTTCCCTGAAAGGATGCTTGTCATTCTGTTACAAATTAAGCACCAGCTTTGTTTTGCTTTAAGCACAAAGCTGCACGGGGGGGCTGCCTATTTGTGCTGTATCCACCACAAGGAAATACCTTTTTTTTCTTGTAGCCATATAAAGGAACTGATATATTGACATTTGTGTAAGTATTAAACTTATGAAGCAGTGTTCTTGGTTAGTTTATTTTAGAAAAACCTAAAGCTATTATATTGTTTAATATTTATTTTCTGATTACTAATTAAACTGCATTATGTTCCAAAACTCGACAACAACAATTTTATTGAGCTTGTTCTTAATTGTCACCCATAAGGAACTCTTATTTTAAAACATTCAAACATTACATTTAGCGGTGTCTCCTTAAATATGAAATGGGTATGGGTAATTTCTTTCTTAAAACAACTGTAAGATTATGGTAAACCCAATAAAACTGAATTAACTCTAGCACAATGTGCTAGTTCTGCTTAATAACAGGAGATGTGGTAAATAAACTAATTATGAAGTAATGCTATATCTCAGTTATTAAAATGGATGAAATAAAGAGACTTGAACACTAAGTGAAACATGAAATGAACAATCTTTATTAAATCACATGTAAAACACAAATACAATGGATGTACTTATTTATTGGCAGGAGATGCTTGTTTATACTGGATCTTCTAACTACTACTGGTGAATCTAAGTCCATATATCAGACTGACTAAATCCAGCATTCCTTAACTTTCTCAACATGGGCTCGGTCAATTTGACCAACCACGTGACCTTTTTGAACTCATTTAAAGTCTTTATAACTCTCAATATATTGGGTATATCTTCACAAAATTTGGCACTCTTTCAGTTCATATTACAAGTCTTTCACATTCAAAAAGTCATATTTCTTAGTGAAGTATTTTTGATAAAATTAAATAAAGATTTGTCCATGAATATATTGGGTATTTGTTTTGAATAGTCCGTGTGCAAAGTAATTTTCATCTTAAAATTAAAAATACATTTCCTCATCTCAAAAATCTCAAATTTCCTTTGTGTAATCCCTAAAACCTCCTAAATGAATTTCAAAGGTTTTTTTTCAGTAAAACTTTATAGTTTATCTGTTATTGTCTCTACCCTATCTCAAAATGGGATTGGCCAATTTGACCAACCACCAAAAAAAATCTAAATAAACCTAAATTAACATTCTTTTCTTTCTAGAATGACTTCAAATTATAACCTAAAACTACATTCATTTATGCTAAGTAGCTCTAAGTTCGTAACATTATACATTTATTTATAATTAACTTTTATTGTTTTATTGCCATTTGAACCGTGTCTAACTACCATCCGTGCCATTATAAGATGTAAATCACTCGGGGAATGTGCAGCTCATGTTACGCTATCGAATTACATTACCCACGAGCTGCTTGCATGTATGCCTCGTGAACCATTTTAATTATATTATTATTATTACTTATTTTACCTAATCTAGTCTTAAATAACATAAAAAGAACCGTATTTTTATATTAATAATAAATAAATAATAAATATGAAAAACAAGAAATAAATTACTTAACTAACCTTCTTTTTTCTTGCCGTCGGGTTTCGAAGAGAGTTAACCCTAACTTTTTATAGTACTAATAGTAATGCATTTAATTAAATAATGCACCAAAGAACATAGACTAGTAACAAGGAAAAAG
>NW_013668251.1:145224-146260 GCF_000517525.1 Limulus polyphemus
TGATAAATAAATTCAATTTCACAACAAATACAATTCATAATCAAAAACCCGTTATCACAGAAATCTCATTAGATTCGTAAACTAATAATTTCATTAAAATAAAAACCTTTAACAATGACACCATACATGTTATACAAAAATATAACCTTTAACACAGATGCAACCATACACATAAACAGAAAATGTTTAACAGTGAAAACTTACTACTATATAAAAAACCTTGGTACAATAGAATTAAATACATAAAACAGACCATTTATTATTAAACACAGGCAAAATGCACAATTTCACACAAAAAGAACCTTAACTATGTAAAGTACATTGGGAAAACACACTTTGATAATGCCAACCACAGTTACAACAGCTAAGGAAATGAGATCAAATAAGATGACTGCATTAATTCTGAGCTGGTTAGAAGAAATTGGGAAGTTTAAAAAATGATAAGGCTCCTGGGCCAGATAATATTTCCCCAAGGGTTTTGAAAGAGGTTAAAGATTGGACATGTGAGCCACTTACTACTATTTTTTGTCCTTGAATAGTGGGCAGGTACCAGAGAATTGGAAGTTAGCTAATGTAATTCCTCTTTTCAAAGGAAGTGATAAAAATTGTCCCAGTAATTATAGACCCATTAGTTTTACACCAGTAGTGGGAAAAGTTTTGGAAAGTCTGTTAAAAGATGCTTTGCAAAGTCATTTCACAAAGTTTAGAATTTTATTGGATAGTCAACATGGTTTCACTAAGATAAAGTCTTGCCTTACAAATCTTTTAACATTATTTGAAAAGGTTATTACTTATGTAGATGAGGGTAAGAATGTATATTTGATGTATCTGGATTTTCAGAAAGCATTTGACAAGGTGTCACATAAAAGGCTTGTCAAAAATATTTGCCCTATAGGTGTGGGGGATAAGTTATCCAACTGGATAGAAGAGTGGCTGGATGGAAAGGATCTGATTGAGGTGTTTAAGATTGTAAAGGGAATTGATAGTGTTGATGCATCATCTTTTTTCATATTTAACAGTGAGAATAGAAGGACTA
>NW_013668251.1:146270-147346 GCF_000517525.1 Limulus polyphemus
TTCTTGCCGTCGGGTTTCGAAGAGAGTTAACCCTAACTTTTTATAGTACTAATAGTAATGCATTTAATTAAATAATGCACCAAAGAACATAGACTAGTAACAAGGAAAAAGTAGACAATTTCCCCTGACTCTCAAAATTTGTCTGGTTTTCTAGCTATGTGACAAGAGCCATTACAAATTCATCCAAGCTAGCTGTTAACTTTCCCACAGGAGCGAATCTTCTATTTTCATTATTTAGATGAAAACCTTGACTTTCTATTGGTTATAGGTAATATATAATGAAATGTAAGAGAGAACTATCAATGAATTGTGAAATAGAGGATGTGGCAGGAGGGGTCTCATTTTCTAAACAAAATTGAAGACTATAAAAATTATGGTTTGTTTCAGCAATAACGATTTTATAGAGAGTAATTTACGTTTAATTTCATACATTTTCGAGGTGTGATAGATAAAATAGGGATGATGACATACTAAGACAAAATGTGTCACATGGGTAACACTAGTGGAAATTCATAATTTTTTTTTATATTCTCTTGTAGAATTAAGAATTTAGAATTTGTATACTATTAAAATATGGATTATTAGCTAAGATTTCATGCTATTCTAATTGATATAACATAAAGAAAAAGTAGTTTAATAAAATTTTGAATGTAAGACTAAAACCTTATGTCATGTGGAGAAAAGGGTACCCGAGGCGATAGGGTTAATTACCTCCAAAGAAACATCACATTTACCCAGAGTAAATAGTGATATTTACATTACTAGTCATTTTCCTTCAAACATCAGTGAAACTGTAACCTTGAGATGTTACTTGAACTACCACTGAAGGAGAACACTGTTGACAACCTTGCACAATGTGAAGTAAAGCTGTAATTTCATGGGCAGAACAGGTATTATGTACTCTAGACTAACAAAGGAACCACGTGTTATGTGAAACCTGCACTTATACTGTATAACTACTGTTATAATGCAAGAAAATAGAAACATAATTTACAACTATTAATCTTTAAGCTCATAATCAAAAACCCATTATCACAGAAATCTCATTAGATTCGTAAACTAATAATTTCATTAAA
>NW_013668251.1:148128-152972 GCF_000517525.1 Limulus polyphemus
AGTTTTATTTTTCTAAGAGGATGGTTGGCCTTTGGAATGGGTTGCTTCAGATGTTGTAGAGGTAGTAAGTTTAAGAAAAAGCTTGATAAGCATATGAATGATAAGGGTTGGCTTTAAGATTTTATTTTAAATTATTTTATTTTAGTTTGGAGGATGGAACAGCCCAAGATGGACCAATAGGTATCTTGTTGTCCCAAAATATTATGTTATATTAAGACATAGGAAGCATGATTTAAAATACATTTTATCAAACAATTTTGCAAAATATAAAAGTGAATAAAAATGGTAACAAACACTTTTTGATAATAATTAATATAAATAACTACAATAAAAAAACAAGAAGAAGCCCTTCAATAAAGACAGTTAAATTCACAAAATTTATTTTATGTGCTCTGAATTCATTTATCATGTCTTTTATGTATACATCAAGTTGCACAATGGTACCATTATGTTATCAATAGAGAAGGATAATGTCTTATATGCTTTATGTATCTTCATTTGTGCTCACAACTTCCCAAGTCATCTGATGAGAAACTTTTCTCCTTTTTTTTGTAATTGCTAGTAATAATAATAAAAAAATAATAATACAAGAAATGCAATTTGCATGGTGGACAGGTTTTGCTTAAGCAAAGTCATCACAATCTATGCTGGAAGGACTGAAAGCTCAGCTAAAACATTTGGCTGGATGTTTCACTAGATCAAAAAGTAGAACCCATCAGCAACAATTAAGAAAGCCTGCATGTCGGAGGTCCCTGTTGATACAGGATACTTTTCTGCTAATTTTTCGTCATTGATAGCTGACTGTGATGATTTTTTGTTCATCATGGTTTCTGCAACCTTAGAGTTATTCCTTAGACAGTATATAGCTTTCAATGGCTACAACTATTAATCTCTTCTAAAAACAACTTTTAGAAGCAGAGTAGTCAACAGATTACCTTGGTCAAGCAACATTTGTATGAAGTTCATGTGTACTCATGCTCTAATCGCCCATGAAAATTTTATCCTTAGTGCTCGTGAACCTCTTGGTCCACAGGCCTTATTGGGTCTCTGCTTGACCAGCACCTTAATAATCATATTGGATCCTGTTGCCATTACCCTTTGACCAAGGTTTATTCCTACCATTACTGCCTACTTCTTTCATGAACATTTTTCCATTCCTGTACTGAAAGAAATGGGGTCAAGTCTGCAAAACTGAATATTACACATTAGCTGACTCATGTTAAGCAACACCAACCCTTACTTTTGACCATTAGAATTCACTAATGTTTACATTGTCTCTCCTTAGGGACATTTCTCTAGTTAAAAGGTTAGTATTATTTTTGGAGCAACTTACAAAGTTTCACTACATGGGTATTATTTCCAGCCTTCTCTAGTATACTTATAGCCTATTTTCATGCAACTTATACTAAACAATTTTGAGAAAATATTTAAAAAGCTGTGTGCTTTACTAAATATTTCAATCTGCATGGAAAATATTCTATCAAAACCAAACAAAACTCTTGGGATATCAAGTTTGTATTTGTTATAATATTTAAGCTGCTGTCTGTGAATATGATATACTGCTGATAATTTCACTTACTGATAAAGATTTTGATTTGATTCAGTCAAAATATCATGCATTTGTCTTACAAAAAACATCAGGTAATACCATTTTCTCTCAAACATAGAGTGAGTCTCTCTTGTTAATCATATCCTTTCATGAAAATTCACTTTCTGACGAGTATTTTGATGTTGAAGTTCAAACTCAATTTACTGAAAGTGACATATCAATGCATCTTCAATTAATACTTTACAGGCCAGTAATCATAGTTAATCTTATATCAAAAAGTCTTATTATTTATTTACATGTGTACATAGCCATATACATACATCTCCATTACATGTCATCATATACATTAATAACTTACAACAGATCACCTTTGACTCCCCCACAAATTACTTTGTAATGATCTGTGTTCCTTTCCATAGCTAATACTTAGTCCATTAAATTGCTACTATCCAGGGGTCATCAAATTTAACATGTTGTTCTTTTCAGGCATTGCAAAATTATGTGATATTTTCCATAGAGTTTTCACCACCTACTTAGATCAGGTGAATGCTTCTCACAAATCATCTCTTACATTTCACCTGTTAAAAATCACTCAGTAGCTCAAAAAGCAAAAGTTGCAAAAGCCTTTCAACTCATATTTATCTTCAGTTATGCAAATTGTTGATGTACTAGGTATCACACCTACAGGCACCAGCCATCATAAACTATTATATGATATCCAATTATATCTGATAGAAATTATGATAGGGATTGTTTTCAACCTGAAATGTCTGGTGAACCACAACTTTTCACACAAGATAAAATTAATGATTTGGTGAGAGATTTGGGCATTCCAAAGAATTCTTCAGAGATTTTGCGATCCAGACTTCAAGCTAAGAACTTACTTTCTCCAGGGACCTCATTTTACTGGTACAGAAATCGTGAGAAAGAGGAAATGGAGAGGAAGTATCAGGGAAGGTGGAGCATCAGCATAATTGCTTGTTACTGCTGGTCATTGAAACAAGATGCTCCAGATGTAATACTTAAAAGAAAGACCACAAAATGTAGTTTTGAGACTAAAAGATGTAGATTTCACAAAAGAATCGGGATGAATAAGGATGCATATTCATTTGACATCAGTGTTCTTCCCCTTTTTTCAGTTTGTTTGTATTTTTGTCAACAAACAATAATAAAAAAAACTTTCATTGTGGTAAACTAAATAATAATTTAATCTAAGTAAGAGTTCTTTTTTTCTTCCCAATCTGTAAAAAAATTCTTATGTGATAGAAAAAATTTATATTATTTTCAAAATTTGTATAGCTGAATTATGGAAAATCTGTTATTAAAGCCAAAACAACTTTTAAGAAGTTTAAATTCACAGGTCTGTGTAGTTAAGGGAATTAATAGTGTTGATGCATAATCTTTTTTTATATTTAATTGTGAAAGTGGATGGGGTCTATAAATGCATTAAACAGCACTGATGTATTAGACTTTGTCCATAGTACACCACGTAACTTAAATATTATCACTTTTCTGTTCATGTCTAGTTTATATACATTTGCCAGAACAATATTTGTGTCAAATGGCCCAAATAGTGGTTTTGTTCAGAGCACCTGATATGTTCAGGCCACTTTTGTATAAACCAGAAACTGATCGTTCATTGTACCCCCTCCCTTCCCAAGACATTTGCCAAGCCTAACTCTTCTAGTTTCCTAAAGCTATAGCAGCAGTAATCACTGCCTGTTATTAGTGCTCCTGTACCTGTTGCACTGTTGGTCAAGACTAATAGAATTGTCTACCTTGCTGCTCAGCTAGATATAGGAGTAGATGCTTCATTTTTCTTTTCCAGGAGGGTATCATCCTGACAGAGACATCCATGGCATAGGTTGTGGCATGTAAACAGTGGTAGGACTGGGATAACTCTATTCATTCACTGGATATTAGTGAAGTTGCATCACAATGCCAGAAGGTGTGAGTGGTTGGTTGACTCTTAGCTGGGCTTGAACCTGGCATAATGTGTGTGGCTTGGTAATATGTGGGCTGTCTGCAAAGAAGTCACTGCAGCTGCCAGTACAGGCTTCTTTCTCTTTTAAAACCAGTTTGAAGTAACCATTTTGTACCACATCATGACAGAAACTACTTCAGTAAGGGTGAGAAGATCTCTCATATCCAAGTAATGCCACATCATTTCACATGGTAGTCTTTCCACAAACTTGTTAATGAGGATATCCGCACAATCTGCAGAGGCTATTACAGGATAAGATTTACCTTCTTATCAAAAGAAGTTACATTTGATAAGAAGGTAAATCTTATCCTGTAATAGCCTCTGAAAAGAAGTTACATTTGATAAGAAGGTAAATCTTATCCTGTAATAGCCTCTGAAAAGAAGTTACATTTGATAAGAAGGTAAATCTTATCCTGTAATAGCCTCTGAAAAGAAGTTACATTTCAGAAAATCACTCAAAAAAAACATGTATGTGTGTATATATATATATATATATACAGTACTGTGTACAAGTGTTAGGACAAGAGAATATTCTGTCATTCTTTCCATTTTATGGGGTTAATTCTTCCATGCCATTACAAAATGATTAATTTCAACACTATGGTAATGCTTCACTGATCCCTGTTGACAACTGAATGAGCCAGGGTGAGAATACTTATCATTTTATAGAATTCACATATATTTATACCAAGGGCATGTCATAAGGGTTCTGCTTGAATTAACATACTGATCAAATTTAGGGTCTGAAATAACTGTCATGTTACCCCATGTAGTGTCTTAACTATATAGAAAGAAGCTAGCATATGGTACCGGTATATGCTAGAATAAATGAATTTAATAGCATTCCACAAATAAACCTTGATAAAAACAGTCTTTAACACTATATATTAAGTTTTGTTGTCATGCTACAGCCCAAAAAGTGGAGAGAATTGTCAGTAGAGCAGAGAGTTTGCATAAAAGTTTTACATGATGCTGGTTGAACTCTCCTACAAATTGCTGCAGACTTGAAATGCTCCCCAAACACTGTCAAGTATGCTCTAGATCGTGAGACTGAGACAGGTAAATTTGAAAATAGAGGAAGAGCCAGAACACCTAAACTCAGTGATACTGATGTTAAGTATCTTTGTTTCTGCAGCCTTCAGGACAGAAGGAAGACTGCCACTGATCTGAAGCATGAGATAAACAACCATGTACCAAATGACAGAAAGTGTCCACATCTACAGTATCAAGAAGACTCGACATGAATGGAATATTTGGTCGTGTAGCAGTTAAAAAACTTTTACTTCGATCTCCAAATATTATCAAGAGACT
>NW_013668251.1:153283-158492 GCF_000517525.1 Limulus polyphemus
CCGTTATGGTATACCCAGTGGCTTGTGTATTATTGGTAAAAAATTCTACTACCAAGAAGATAATGACCCCAAACACTCATCCAACCGATGCAGAGATTACTTAGCTAAGAAAGAAGCTGCTGGAGTCATTCAAATGATGCAATAGCCCCCACAGAGTCCTGATCTCAACCCAGTTGAGCAAATGTGGGATTTGATAGATGAAAAACTTGACAAATCAAAAGTTACTTCCAAAGAAACTTTATGTGAGTGTGTTAGAGACATTTGGAGTAAAATACCAAAGAACACTTTGATTAAATATGTTACAACAATGCATGAAAGACTGTCTGCAGTTATTAAAGCAAAAGGGAGACATAGAAAATATTAACTGTTTGCTGAACTCAAGCATTTCCACTGAGTTTCTGTTGTACTAAATATGAAGATTAATAAAATTTTGATGTTTCACCTGTGATTTATCTTCCATTATTCTTCAAAAGTTGTCTGAAATCTAATTTTTGACTTTGTCCTAACACTTTTCCGCAGTACTGTATCGATTTAAGAAAGTTGACTTGATTATAATTTTGGTATGTTAAAGTTATTTTTTCATATATGCCAATGGCTTTCAAACTGCATGCTTTGTTTCTTTGATTCAGAACAGTGATAAAATTTTCCATTTTGTAAAGTCAAATTAGCAAAAGTTTTAAAATATTGTGGTAAGACATAAAAATCAGTAATTAAAAATCTAAAACAAAGGTAAGCATTTTTAATTATTTCTTAAAAAAAGATATCGCAATGAAATCTTTCTGAAATGTTAAAGATGTGGATTCATAAAAATAATGTTTTATTTTCACAAGTTACATAATCTGTAGAAAATAATGTTGAAGTTTCAAATTATTTCCTTAACAAGTGTGTCAATTCAATGCACCCAGGTCTCATAGAGGTAACTAACCTGAACCATTTTAGTTTCCACTAATAATTACATATAGTTTTACAAGCCTTTATCCATTCATGTAATTGTCTGTATGTCTACATTATTAGGTGCTGTTAACTTGTTGTCTTTACTATGATACATATTTTTGACTTATTGTTATTTTGATATGAATATTGAGCTTGTTTTTGCTTAGATGTTCATTTTTATTCAATTATCTTTACCAGGTAACTAAAATATATGGAATTGCTGGAGTGAAGAAAGCTATGGACCTTCTTGGATATTATGGAGGACCAACAAGATCACCTCTTTTGCCTTTGACTAATGAGGAGGAGGAAAAACTAAAACTATATTTTAAAGATAATGGTTTTCTGTAAGTTTTTTTTTAATGGCTTTTTTTTGTCATACATGCTATTAGCATTTGCAGTTGCTTACTAATTGATGGCTAAATAATATTTAGGAGGAGTCTTGTACACTGGAAATTGTATCAATAAAATATAACATGAGAGTTTTCTCATAGTATTTCTTTTTATTAGTTGCATTTATCTTTCAACTAACAGCTAATGCAAATACAAAAGTAATCCAATTTTTATCAATAAGTTCTTAACTACTTGTTATGTAAGGATTCTATTATGTCATCAGTTTGATGATGTTATTTTATAATACTGATGGTTGGAGGGGTCATCTGTTTTAATGACTCATACCACTATACAGTAGTGTGTTGTCAGTCAGTCAATACACATTAAAATGATGTGACATCAGTAAAACATGCATGTGCCATAAATCACAAGAAGAATTATGCACTCTGTAGATTACAAAACAGCATGACATATGAACTTCAAAATTGAGAAATAAAAATATTTGTTACTTTTAATTTTGGTTTTATTTACTCTTGAAACAGAACACTTTCGAGGATCCAGCAGAAGTACATCATTATTTTAATGAATGACTTTCTCAGTTGTAGGTAATATTGAGTAATAATTTTCTCTATTTTATTATTACAGTTCTTTAATGCTAACTTTTCTGTTTATCAAATATGACAAGCTACACATGTGATTGATTATAATGTTTATATGTCAATACAAAACACTGTAGAAATTAAATATGAATAATCTGCACATGTATTATATAAAATTTAATAGATAATTAAAATCAATGTTTATATTTACACATTTTAAAAACTATTGAAGCTGTCAACAGCTTCCACTTTAAAAGCACACTCTACATGTACATTGTTTTAACAATCTCTGTATCATCTTACTAACTAAATGTAAATGTATGAAGTACACAAAATGTTTTTCACATTTATTACAGAAATTAAAAGCACACTCTACATGTACATTGTTTTGACAATCTCTGTATCATCTTACTAACTAAATATAAATGTATGAAGTACACAAAATGTTTTTCACATTTATTACAGAAATATGTTAAATTGTCCTAAAAATTATTAATATCTTTTTTTTTCTCTGAAAAACTTTAGACCATAATCCACAAATTGTGAATAAAATTTTGGACATGGCAAAGCAAATGGAGTTCTCCAAACATGTAATTCCAAAACATACTTGCACCTTCTCTCACACTACAGCTATTACTCGAGTACCAGAGTTTCTTCTTTGCCCGTCTAAGCATTGGTCTTATTTTTCTTGCTTGCTCCAGTCTTTTATACCACACTTAATTGCACTTAACAATATTTGTCTTGTGACACTCTCTACCTATGTCAATGCGCGCCTTCTATCCTAGTACTGTATATAAGCACCTCATTCAGATAATGTTATCAATTTTTCTCAACAAAGCATAACAAATGGGAGATACTTTGAAAATTCTGTGTTACCTAGTTGATTTTCGTTAAATTTTTTATTTTTTTTTCAATTGGCAAGCCAATTTACAGTATGAATTCCTGGATTATTATTTCAGGCATGGAGGCAAATCATATCTCTCCTATCCCATCTCTGATATCTAGTGTCACACAACAACTGGGGGGGAGACTTACTTTCATTAGAGACTGTCGGTGATTTTATTCGTAGCGAGATGAGACGTATATTTGGTTCTGTGGTGTTCCTTTGGGGGGGCTTCGAGGCTGCAATTGAGGGCAATCCTCGACATTCTAGAGATAATTTAGATTCACCTTTTCCTGCACCTTCTATTAGTCTGTTGGCTTTTCAGAGACCCTGTGGGACCGTAGTGAGTTTATGGAATTGCAATGCTGGAATCCAGAGTTCAATTCCCTATAGTGGACACAACAGATGGCCCAATGTTGCTTTGCTCTAACTAAACAAACTTACCTGACCAAATGTTGTTTCAGTCAATGGTAATTGACACAGTCTTTAAATGACAAAAAACAAAAAGGAGGCCACTTTGGGAAAAGATGCCTTTGATTGGTTTTCTTCAGTAGGAGAGACACCAGCCTATGTGGGAGTCTACTCATAATACCAGTTCAGCTATCCAGTTGGGTTGTGCATGGCCCTTCTGTTTGATCAATGTTGGTTCAGCTCATTGTTTATGGAAGAGTTTGTTCTACGTCCTCTCCATGATTCTGGGGTAAGTGGAATTTACCTTGCCCTCACGGTTGGGGAGTGAGGATGAGTGTTCACAATTCCATACTGGAAGAGTTCTGTTTCCTCAGATTGAGTAAGGCATACACGATTCCGTCATTCCGAGTCTTGAGTGTTGGCTTTCAGACTTCTTCAGGTTGAGGAGAAGGTTTGTTCACTTGAGTGTTGCTTACATACTCATTGTGATTCTGGAACACATCATTCTATGTCTACAGGTTGGAATCTACTCATATATACATATATATATATAGAGAGAGAGAGATTGTGGTTCAATTGCTCTAGCCACCGACATGGGATATAGGAACCATATAATTCCATCCCTAAGTAGTGGAACCTAGGCTATCTGGTTGGGGCTTGTAAATATATGTTACTATTATTCACTATATGTTAAGTGTTTTTGTGATATATGCCCCATGTTAAAAGTGTAGCGATGAATTAAATGGGTATAAATTTTCAAAATTAAGTTTTGAAAAAAGCAATAATTCGTCACTTTGGGGTTCCAGTCTCTATGAAACCAATGCTAAGTGTTGTGTTCATTATAAAAGAAACGTTATGGTGAGAAGAATAAGCAAAATTCTGTGCAAGAGTAAAACCTATAAACACATAGCTAGTGAATTATGGATGATTAATTTAATAACACGTTACACATAAGCATATTAATAAAAAAGGCACATTGAGTCACTTGCACTGAAAGATAATTTTAAAATTAATGTATATTTAAATATCACTTCTGAAGATACACTGGAAGTTGTAAAAACATTTACTTGGCTTATCTTGATTACAGGTATTGCAGCAAAACTAAATCACAAAGTAAAAGGCATATTGTACAGATGATATTCCTTTTATGGATCAATTTTTAGCAAAGTTTTTTTGGATTAATTTAACCTAATAAAATTCACTTTTATTTCATGCTAGAGAGGTTTAAATATATCTTACATATATACATATAATTTAAAGACAACAAAGAACCTGTTGGTCCATCTAAGCTACCCCATCCACTATACTAAATTCTAAAATGAGACACTCAGAGCCAGCTCTTAGCACTCCAATGTTTATCAAGCCTTACCTTACACTTACTTAAATTTCAAAGACCAAACACTCTGTTAGAAAAATAAAGCTGTCAAAATTTAACTCGTGTTTCCTGGTCTTACTATTAATTATATAAAAAAAGGATGATGAGTATCAAATCCTTAACAATCTTAAACAGCTCAATCAGATCACCTCAACTCTTCTTTTTTCAAGAGAAAACAATTTTAGAGAACTTTATCATTGCATGACAACCTTTTCATCACAGGTATCATCCTAGTAGTCCTCCTCCGAACCCTTTCCATCAATTCAATGTCGTCGTCACAGTGGTGGCCAGAACACATAGCCTTTTGGGTAGCTTTGTGCTTAATAACAAAAAACAATCTAACCTAGTACTTTAAATCTTTACTTCTCTCAACTGCAAGCACCAATTAACACTTTCCAAAATAACCATATCTCTGTAACTGAAAAGCAAAGGTTAGAACTAATTTAATTAAATACGGAAAATCATTAAAGGTTCCGAGAGGATGTACAGAACATTTTACAGTCTGTCCAAAGAGTATAATATTATTTTAAACATAGCAATATAAGGATTATGTACTTGTTATTCTTTGGATTATTAACTTTATAAAGTTGTAACACTGTCAGCCAAAAAAAACAGACTTTGCTAACTACCGTATTTTTCGGAATATAAGACGCGCCCTTATTTTGAAGACAAAGTTTT
>NW_013668251.1:158819-160684 GCF_000517525.1 Limulus polyphemus
AAAAGAAAAAAAACTAACAATTGTTATAAATAACATTCAATTGAACTAAACTATGCATGCCTATTTAAATATATTTACACATGGCTTGTGTATATCATATATATTATTCATATCTTCGGTGTATAGGACGCAGGCAGTTTGACATCAAATTTTGGGGTAAAAAAAGTGTGTTTTATACACCGAAAAATACTGTAACTTTAATACTCAGTAACAAGCATTTTATTGTACAATAAATAAATGCTGTGATGTGAATATAGTGGTAAAATCCAATACACACAGCAACAATGTAGGACAGAAATGACTGAGATAAGTCACAGTGTTTTTTAAGTACCTACTGTAGAACAGAAAGAAATGTATTGTCAGATTAACTTCTTAGTGCCCACATTTTTAGTAAATAATTTTTAACACTGTGCTTTGCTTCAACCCTCATAAGGTTAGTAAAATTATTACAAAATATTATGTTACGTTTTAAAATCTACCTTTGAACAACAATGGTAAAATATGCATTTCTAGCAAACAAGGCACAAAAGACATTAATAAAACAATAATAAAATATATTAATCTATAGAGGATTGATTAAGGTTTACAGTAAAAATTTTGATATCCATCAACTTTCCCTTGGCCCATGGTTAAAAGGCTTAACCTTCTTCTTACAATTCAGTTGAAGTGTAGTGACTTGCAAATGCACAATTCTTAAAATTCACCCATTTTTTTGATAATTTTGGTACAGGAATTTCTAATGTAAAATTTTTCCCATCGAACAACAATAAAAGGATGAAAAACAAAAAATTCTGTTGTTTCCAAAAATAAATATATCTGAATTGTTGAGCAATATTGGAAAAGAAAGAGAAAGGACTTCCAGGTGAGAAGTAAAGAAGGTCTGCTAAGTAACAAAATGGGTATTTCCAGGATCTTTAAAAATACTAACAGGCCTACTTGCACATTACAATTGCAGTTCTGACATCACATACATAAACTTTTATCATGCAGAATTTACAAGATTTTCATTTATGATTGCCATGTTTTTTGTTTTTACTATAAAATAATTTTCCAATTATCTATATTGTACATTCAAACATAAGTTTCAGAATTATATTAATATTTATTGCTTTTTAAGTTCCTATAAATTATAATCAATAATTTAACTAAGAATATAATTTATCTTGATTCTACAACTTAGGACTAATAAAAAATCCTTATATCTGTACCAGTCTGTGTTTTTCAATTCTTTAAAACAAAATATTTTAGTACTGTAGTGCTATTAAAATTAGACTGCATGATTGTGTTTTTACTAGAATGTTAAAATTTTACTATAAATGCAGAAGTTCTGTGCAGTAACAATATTTTTATTTGACACTACAGTCCACTAGCATATTGGGAAAATCATTTGTTGATGCTGTAGTTTTAAAATAGAAATAACTGTAAGAAAATTAAAGTATAATTTAAGTGACACTTCTTTAATAAATTAAAGGTTTCAGCTAGGGCAGGTCCTACTTACTTATTGTTTACTCTTCTTTCTGCTTGCACATGTTGATTCTGTTTAGTAAGTTTCAAACAGATCACTTTAAGGGACAATTTAGCAAATGTTGCCATATTAATGTTGGAAACTATAACATACAATAAATCAAATATTATAATCTGAGAGAAAGTTGATACTTAGGCTATACAATTCAAATTCTGGCAATCTCAAAAGTAAACAAACTGTACCAGAAGAAAAAATTACATTGACATTAGTGAAAACTTTGAAGATGTTATTTCCCAGTTTGAAAGAGTTGCAATGTTCAAATAAGATATGATTTTTCTTGTGTGTGTGTGTGTGTGAGAAACCCCCAAGCAACAATACAACACTCCACCAATTAACGCCT
>NW_013668251.1:161673-163282 GCF_000517525.1 Limulus polyphemus
GTGTATATATATACACATAGCTGGTTACCGTATTTTTCAGTGTATAAGACGCACTTTTTTACCACAAAATTTTATGTCAAAATCTGCTTGCGTCCTATACACCGAAGGTATGAATAATATATATGTATATATACGATATACACAAGCAATGTGTAAATATATTTAAATAGCAATAATAGATTACGTGATTTCATCGCAAGTATTTCAAAATGGGTGCACGGTACGCAAGATTGCGCGTGTCTAGGTAGTGACATAACATGTCCCTGACTATGGATCGTGTAAGTCACTAAAAGCAAACATTGCAATGTTCTCGTCTTGGCTCTGGACTTAGTACTGGACTAAATAACATTAATTTCTATAAATTTTGGTATTTGGTTAAACCTTTTTCATTTTATAGATAATCTTTTTCATTTTGGTGAGATGTTCCTCTCATAACATAAATACAAGAATCAGATCAATTAAAAAAATTTCTAATCCAGATCTTTAAAAATATGAAGAAATAACCAAATGAAATTCTGTAAAAATAAACAATGAAGAATTGTTTGAAGCACAAAGTTCTAGGTTGTAAGTCCGCAAATATACCGCTGTGCCACTGGGGGGAACAATGAAGAAATAAAGTAAACACATTTTGAATTAATGTTGTTCAATTCATTTGAATTCCGCGCAAAGCTACATGAGGGCTATCTGCGCTAGCCGTTCCTAATTTAGCAGTGAAAGACTAGAGGGAAGAACTAGTCATCAAAGTTAAGCAGATGTTGGGAGGAGCCATATATTCTAATGAAAATAATCAATGTTGTGGTTTATAGAATTCAGATGGACAAGTGATTTAAGCCAAAAGTCATCTACTGTGATCATCTTTAAACAGTGAGTAGGTAATTTTAGAGAAGACTTTCAGCAGAAAGTCAACCTGCTGAATACCCTAGGGTTCCTTTCGACCATTTCTAGAAAATCACAGATAGATTCACTTGACCACCTACTTGGAGACAACTTCCACAGTGACAGAACACTACGTGACAATAATGGACAAAAGGTAATCTCTTCTGCATGCTATAATTCTCGAAGAAGAATACCGCCAAAAAAGACTTGGTAAATGGATGGTTTAGTGTATTGTTACGACAGCTGAAGTCACGTGATTCTAGTAACACGTCATGGTTTTCTAGAAGGATCATGACTGTTCGTGGCAACTCTAGTCTTTTGTACGCGCCTTCTATTTTAGTATATAAGACCGGCAAATAAAGCGGAGAGGAGAAGTGACGGCATAGATAATTGCAGATAGCAGATATGGAGCTATAGAGACAGATAATAGAATCAAGTGAGCTGTAGTGAGCATAAGTAAAATGCGTGAATTGTTGTGAATTATAGCGTATGTTTAAGTTAAAGTGACTGTGGAAATTAAGTGTATTGCAAAGCTGTATTGAGAAAGAAGAAACTAGTTTTATTTAAGAAAGTACCTCTATCGCTGAATTTCCTCGGGAAGAATTTCTACTGGAACTTAACAAACGACCAGAGACATAACAAATTGGTGTCAGAGAGTCGGACTGAAAAAAAAGAAAAATAAGATGGAAATGAGAAGTGACAAATCAAACTACAGCTTAGCAGATTTGATGGC
>NW_013668251.1:164248-166594 GCF_000517525.1 Limulus polyphemus
CAGCAGACGACGGGCACAACTATAGAGTACTAATAGCTGCTCTAGAACTCATGTATGGAACTCAAAATCAGTCCAAAGTCTACAGGGCTAGGTTTAGGACTAGAGTCCATGCTAAAGGGGAGAGCCTGCAAGAGCTGGCACAGGACTTGGAAAGTATAGCACACAAGGCCTACCCAACTGTACCACCTGATGTTCTCAAGCTGTTGCTGAGGGATCAGTTTCTAGATGCCTTGGACAGTCCACAACTGAAGATACAAGTGAAGCAAGCACACTCCTCTACTATGCAGGATGCAATGGCTAGAGCTCTTGAATTCGAATCCTATGTTAAGTCCAGCATAGAGGTACCAAGGTTGGTACAGTCATCTGGATTCAAGGCCAGAAAAGGTCAGCTTTCAGAGAGGTCTGAGGGACTTTGCTGGCACTGTAACAAACTTGGGCACAATAGAGCTCAATGCTGGCAACTTCAACACAGGGGAGACGATACAGCAGTAAAGGCTGCTACCCAGAAAGGCTGTTGGAACTGTGGAAAGCACGGACATTTGAGGAGCCAGTGTAGGGGGAACATTACCAACAAGTCGGCCTCAAGGAGACCAGTAGTGGTTGGTGTTGAGGGACACTCACCAACCCCCATCATGAAAGTCCCAACAGCTAGGTGTAAAATGCCAATCACACACATTGTCTATGTGACAGGAAAGCTAGATGGCCAAAGGTGCAACTTTGTCATATACTCTGCGTCTCAGCAAACCCTTGTGAGCATCAAGGTGTTAGATCATGAAGGAGTACCAGAAGTCATACAAAAGCTCTGTGGTGTGACAGGATATTATGCAAGGTTGTGTGGACCAGTGTGGGTGACTATTGAGCCCATGGGCATGAAGGACAGACACAAAATATATTTGGCTGACATTGAAGACCAATGCATATTAGGGTTGGACTATTTACTACCGAGGAAGGGTGTAGTTAACTTTGATAAAATGACGATTGGGAACAACAAAGGCAAAATTCCAGTAAGTGTCAAAAGAGATGTTGAACTAACAAGGGGGCCATCAAGCTGAAGTCAAAGTGACTGAAGGAGTTGGTGATGGTGAAATGGAACCAGGTATATATATTAAAGCAGAGCAGGAGAAAGACCAAGATTTGAAGCCAATAATTGATTTTCTAAAAGCGCCCTGCCTTTTTTGCGTTTTGCGCCCTGCTTAGGAGAAGGTGTCTAGCTTAAGCCCTGTGACAAAGAACTATTGGGCACAATGGGACCAGTTGAAGCTTGAAGATGGTAGTCTTCTCCGGAGATGGGAAACTGCAGATGGGAAAGTGACGACCTGGCAAACGGTTATACCAAGAAAGGGAAATTGTGCTGCGTGAATCCCATGATAGTTTAACAAGAGGACATCTCGGAGTTAAGAAGACATTAGGTCACCTACGACAGAGATTTTACTGGATAGGTATGAGGCAAGATCTGGAAGAATGGTGCCGGACCTGCAGTACATGTTGTGCTAAAAGGGGACTCAAGCATAAGGGACGTGCTCCAATGAAGTTATATCAAGTTGGCACATCAATGGAAAGAGTAGCCATTGACATTGCTGATCCTTTGCCCCAAATTCGTGCAGGAAACAATTACATTTGTGTGGTGATGGATTATTTCACCAAGTGTAGCTATTAGTGATTTCTTCTTCAGATTTGGTATACCATACGAACTGCATTCAGATCAAGGCCATAACTTTAAATCAGGTGTGTCCCATGAATGCTGCAAGTTGTTTGGCGTACGAAAGACCAGGACAACGCCACTCCACCCACAGTCCGATGGGATGGTAGAAAAGTACAACTGGACACTTGGACAGGTATTGTCAAAGTTTTGTAATAGCCACCAAGATGACTGGGATGTCTTACTCCCTCCACTGTTGATGGCCTATAGGACAGCAGAGCATGAAACCACTGGATACACTCCAGCAAAGTTGATGTTTGGTCGGGAACTTCGGTTGCCAGTGGATCTGCTAAAAGGACGCCCACCATATGAAGAGTTGCCTGAAAATGTGTGAGAGTTCATGAAAGTCTTATCAGAAAGGATGGATGATATTCACCATCAAGTGCATTCAAACTTGAAAACGTCTGCTGATTGTATGAAGCTATGTTATGATAAGAAATCTACTGAAGTCATCTTTGTACCAGGAGACAAGGTGTGGTTGTATAATCCCAGGAAGACCATAGGGAAGTCTCCCAAGTTGTCTTCTCCATGAGAAGGCCCATATGACATAGCGGATCGTCTCTCAGACGTGACTTTCCGAATAAAATGTGGTCGGCGAGGTAAGCCAAAGGTGGTAGCATGCCAACAGGCTTGGCATTATCACGGTC
>NW_013668251.1:166615-170743 GCF_000517525.1 Limulus polyphemus
GTGAAGTCCTTCATGAAGTTACTACCACTGATGTGACTGAGATTCTAGAAAGATCATGTCCGTTCGTGAAGCCTCGAGTGTTCTCCACACGCCCTCTATTTTGTATATATATATATATATATATAAGCCGACAAATAAAGTGACAGTAGATAGATAAATTGCAGACAGGCACCAAATTTATAAGCCAATTTCAGCTCTGAGAATCCACTAAACCAACGACAATGATCTCCTAATGGAAGCAATGACAATAATTATATCAAGTACCTAACGACTAAAAGGAAGTGAAGATCTTTGATTTCCAAACTATCAAGTGATGTTCACCATACAATGTACATCATACATTCCCACTTAATTACCACAAATCTAAAATGACTGGTTTTAGTAGCTTTAATGCTCAATGCATCACTAGTTCGAACAACTAGAGATGATATCTACGAGTTCAAAAACTCAGTTGAAAGGGTGTTGCAACCATTGTTTTCTGAGGTATTGTAAGATACAATGTACATAATACATTATCTGCTTACCACTCGGTCATTTGAAGCTAGGAAACTTTACTGATCACAAGAGTAATATGGCTGAAATATGAACTCTTGCTTTCCAATTTATTAAGGAGAGTTTCACTATATGAGATATCCATAGGATATTAGATTATAGTTGCTCAGTTAACAAGTTTAAGATAGCTGATACTATTAGATACCATATAAGATTATAGTTGCTCGATTATCAAGTTTAAGACAGCTGATACCATTGTCAACAGCTTGTATAACTGAAGATGATAGTTATGCATTCGACAACACAATTAAAAGAGCTTTTCAACCTTTGCTTTCCAAGCTACTGAGTGATTGTTTTTCAAAGTCAAACATCGGGGACATTTCATAAGAATCACTCTCCAATCTAGCTGAGAAGCGAGAGATCCACAGAGATTGTAGTATAATTTTTATCGCCAGTACATTTGAAAAGCATATACGTTTACCACATGCAGTGAGAGAGTTGTGCTATGTTTAAGTATTCATTGATATATACTATAGTAACAGAACAAATTATTTATCCCAAATCACATGAACTATTATGAGCTGAAAAGTCTTAGTTCTGAGCTTGATCATTGACTGTTTATTTAAAGAAGTCTGAAAAGAAAAGCACTCGAGACTGACAGCTCAGTTTACTAAATCCAGACTATAATAGTGTATTCAGAAATTAACCTTAGATGGTTGCTGAAGGCATTCTGTGGACTATTAGTGTATGCGATGAAGTGGAATGTCTGAATAAATACACATGTGTGTAGGAGCATTACATAAAATCATTCATGAGTGTTGTATTACAAAAAGAGTCAATTATGTAATCTAAACTACACAAAATATAGTATGTGTAACGTCATGTCACTCTTGATTTCTCAAAATAGGAGTCATAAACTCCAAAATGCATTTATCCAGATAGAATAGTTCGATTACTGTCTGCCCATTACGATTTTAGTGACAGGGGTGCAAGGGGACTGTGCAGTAAATCCTTTAAGGGGAGTGAGTGTTGGTATTGTTACGACAGCGGAAGTCGCGTGACGCTGATGAGTTTCTCGAATGATCGGGGAAATCCCAGTGTGTTCGAGATGTCCTCTTCATTTGTATATAAGCCTGGCAGAGAAAGCCAGCGGGGGTAGGATATATGAATGAAGAGAAAGCAGAAGTTACTTTGAGTTCCGTATAATTTGTGATTCTGTTAGTTTCGAGCTTGTCAGCAATAAAATGTGTGTTTTGCACTCGTCGAGAGCTAAGTTATCGAGATTGTATATCGCTGTGACTTGTAGCATGTATTATAAAAGTTGTTAAGTTTAAAGTGATGAGAAACGTACAGATTGTGGGACTAAAAGTTTGTACTGAGGAAGAATAAGCTGGTTTAATCAAAAAAGGACTTGTATCGCTGAAGATCCTCAGAAAGAATTTCTACCGGAAACAAACAAACAAGCAGATACGTAACCAATTGGTGTCAGAGAGTGGGACGGAAAAGAAAAAAAAAGATGGAAACGTCAAGTGGCAAATCAAACTACAACTTAGCAGATTTGATGGCAGCAATACAAGAACAGCAAAAGAAACAAGAAGAGAGATTACAGCAGTTGTTGGAGGAAAAAGAAAATAAACAAGAAGAACGACAAAAGAAACAAGAAGAGAGATTACAGCAGTTGTTAGAGGAAAGAGAAAAGAAACAAGAAGAACAAGAAGAAGAGAAACTACGGCAGTGTCAAGAAAATCAGCACCAGTGGCAACTGGAAGCAAGAAGGAAGTCTCCAACAGTTGCAGGAAAGTCGGCAACAGTGGGAAGAAGAACCAGGAGAGAGAGTACAACATCAGCATGAAGTACAAATGGAAAAGATTAGTAAATTTCAAAGTGAATTAAATAGATGTAAATATTAAGGAGTTTGTAAAAATAAAGAAACCTTTATAAGACTTTAAAAATAAAGCACTGCAGCTTGTGAGATGATCAACTGAGTAAAATCATTTGTCTGCTGATGTAATGAAAAGAAAGATGATGTCTACCTCAATTTCCTGATGGATTTTATTACTGAAGTGATGTATGTTGTAAACATTATTAATTTAATAGCAATGTAACTACTAAAGAGGCCAACATTCGTGGGCGAATGCAGGACGTCTCCACCACGTAATCCAAACATGGCCAATTTTGACACCAGAAAAATCGAAAATTGTCTATATCACTGCTTGGGACCTGCAAGGTTTCTTTGTACTAAATCTCATGCATAGACATGAATAGTTCACGAAAACTCCAAATTGTGCTTTTCTCGCTGAAAAAGTGAGCAAAAGCCAAAAATTGTCTATATCTCTGTTTGGGGGCTTGCAAAGAATATCTTTGTATCAAATCCCATGTAAATTTGTCAAAATACGGACCAACCCCTAAAATAGTGTTTATTTTAATCCCCCACCCCCCAAATGAGCATATCCCACAAATATTTATGTATATGTATGGGGCTTATAAAGAGAGGTTTTGTACCAAATTCTATAAAAATTGGCCGAAATATGGCGGTATAATTGTCAAAAACCCTAAAATCATGCTTTTTGTGGTATCTTGACCTTCCCTATAATTACTAAAAATGGATAAGTTCAACATTTTCCTTTAAAGGATCTTTTGCATTAAAACCATTATAAAGGCCTAGAAAAAAAAAGATAAACATGTCTAGGCGTATTGGATCAAGGTATAACCTTACCAAGTTTCAAGTCAATCCGCCAAGAAATGAAGGAATAACCGTGAATTGAAAAGTATGGAAGAAGAAGAAACAGTACGTCTCTCTGCGGAGGCATAATAATAAAAGGGCTTATTGCTATCATTTTTAGATTTTGTTAAAGGGTTTGAAAAAAATGTGTATTAAATCATGCCTATAGCCACTGATATGTTTTAATTTTTTATCAAGTGAATATTATTTATCTTTAATTGTGAAGGTTTTATTTTGTCTTGTAATTTTGCTTTAATCACGCATAAAAGTGTCTTGTTTTGTATTTTGACAAACAGCATACACATTTGTTTGGTATTTTACTTTTTAAGTTAAAGGATTTATTCAATTTCGCGTTTTCAGTTTTTGTGAAATAAATTAATTTATGTTTGGGCAATTTTATACGAATGATATGCGTGTTTAAATGGTTTGATATAGTAATGCCTATCCCTGTTAAAGAGTCTTCATTTTGTATTTCTGCATAATGTGCTAGACGTACCCTCCTAAAGGGAGTGGGATACCATTGTTTTAAGGGCACTTATCGTATATATTCATCTCTTTTAAATTTAGATTATATATTTTAATTTCTTTGTTCAAGGGTTGTGATGTGCACCTCTTTTTCGAAGCCTGAAAGGGTTAACACAATTTCCAACTCACGTGAATTTAAAATGTAATGGTATAGTATTGTTATGTCTCCGTTTGTTAATTAACTTTCCGTAACTTCGTTCCGACGAAATTTTAGCGACACAAGTCCTTACTTAATAAAACTAGTTTATTCTTTCCGAATATAACTTTACCGATACACTTATTTTCAACAGTCGCTCTGTAACAAACGTTTTAACAACGAACGTTAACTTCAACAATACTTCTGACTGCAGTTCAATTACTCACTATCTACACACACATTATCCCGTCAC
>NW_013668252.1:0-868 GCF_000517525.1 Limulus polyphemus
GGTAACTTGGTGTATGGCTTGGTAACTTTGTGTATGGAATGGTAACTTGATTTGGTAACCTTGTGTATGACTTGGTAACTTGGTGTATGGCTTGGTAACTTTGTGTATGGCATGGTAACTTGACTTGGTAACCTTGTGTATGACTTGGTAACTTTGTGTTTGACTTGGTAACCTTGTGTATGGCATGGTAACTTGACTTGGTAACCGGTAACTTTGTGTATGGCATGGTAACTTCACTTGGTAACTTTGTGTATGGCATGATAACTTGACTTGGTAACTTTGTATGGCATGGTAACTTGATTTGGTAACCTTGTGTATGACTTGGTAACTTTGTGTATGGCATGGTAACTTTGTGTATGGCATGGTAACTTGACTTGGTAACCTTGTGTATGACTCGATAACTTTGTGTATGACTTGGTAACCTTGTGTATGGCATGGTAACTTGACTTGGTAACCTTGTGTATGACTTGGTAACTTTGTGTATGGCATGGTAACTGTGTATGGCATGGTAACTTGACTTGGTAACTATGTGTATGGCATGGTAACTTGACTTGGTAAGTTTGTATGGCATGGTAACTTGATTTGGTAACCTTGTGTATGACTTGGTAAGATTGTGTATGGCATGGTAACTTGACTTGGTAACCTTGTGTATGGCATGATAACTTGACTTGGTAACTTTGTGTATGGAATGGTAACTTGACTTGGTAACCTTGTGTATGGCATGGTAACTTGACTTGGTAACTTTGTGTATGGCATGGTAACTTGACTTGGTAACCTTGTGTATGGCATGGTAACTTGACTTGGTAACCTTGTGTATGGCATGGTAACTTGACTTGGTAACCTTGTGTATGGCATGGTAACTTGACTT
>NW_013668252.1:1602-13082 GCF_000517525.1 Limulus polyphemus
CTTGGTAACTATGTGTATGGCATGGTAACTTGACTTGGTAGCCTTGTGTATGACTTGGTAACCTTGTGTATGGCATGGTAACTTGACTTGGTAGCCTTGTGTATGACTTGGTAACCTTGTGTATGGCATGGTAACTTGACTTGGTAACCTTGGGTATGACTTGGTAACTTTGTGTATGGCATGGTAACTTGACTTGGTAACCTTGGGTATGACTTAGTAACTTTGTGTATGGCATGGTAACTTGACTTGGTAACCTTGTGTATGGCATGGTAACTTGACTTGGTAACCTTCTGTATGACACGACAACTTGTGTAGTGCAAACCAGAAACATTAAACGATTTATGTCAGTAATGATAAATTATCAAAATGTTGTAAAACAAACTGTTGTTGTTGCAGACAAATCATAAACTGTTCTAATCATATCAATTATTCAGTTTTCCTGATGTACAAAATATCAAATTTTTCAGCTGTGTTTCTTTTTTAATGCTCTTAGCAACAAAATGGGAGTTTTAAAAAACGTATACTTCACTCTTTTAAACATTTCTCATCAGGTTTAAAGTGATCTTAAAAGAGATCTCAGTGACCTCTCCAAAAATACATATTTTCTTAAAAATTCTTATTTATAATTTACTATGGCTGCTCTCTCGAAACTAACACAATCCTTGGGTACATTTAAAAGTTTGTCATAAAAAATTAGTGAAATAAAAGTTTCAGTGTTTATCACACATATATAAAAACAAAAGATTAAGGGAAGTAAAAAAACTTAAGTAGACAACCTCCATTCTAACCTTCAGTCTGCTAAACAGTTTTTTGAAATTCTGACCTTGTACAAAACACTGAATTAAACATTTAAAAATACAATATCCCCCCCCATATCTATAGACAAACTTATTTAAACATTTAAAAATTAGTGTTTATATAAAAACATTAACCTTGTCACGGAATGGTAGAAATCTTATTTTCAGTTGTAATAAACAGTAAAAATCTGTAAACTACTACTTTTTTTTTGCTGGAAATCAGAAAAACAAATCAAAATTTGTGAGATTCTGAAAAACCATGTACCTGATTTCAAAATCCAACAGTCACAAAGATTAAAATTATGGCAACATCTAAGAATCATTATAAACATTAATATAACTACTTACTATCGCAACATCCATATCTTCATCATCTATATAAAGAGGACTGTGTTCTAGATGGTCTATTACTAGTCCTAAGACTGACCCCAGGCTGTTAAGATGACCCTGAAAAATTTGGTGTCAAACACACTTAATCATTCAGTAAGAAAACATTGTACATTTTTTTTGTTTCTGTAGAAACATCCCATAATAATCAAGAAACAAATGTTGACGAAAAAAATATTGCATTCACTTAGTATTTTATAAATCTGTTAAGAAATTGATAAATACTTCAATTTGCTTTTTTTGAGCATTAACTATTATTCTTATCATTTGTTTCTGAAAAAAGCTTAAAACTTAGTAACATAGGAGTAACAATGGTATACCATAGTTTAAGAGTCAGCAGTGAAAAATTACAGCCACTGAATGAACACTGCTATCTCACGTAAGCCAAAATCTGTTCACTCCTACCTCATGTGGCAAGCTAGTGCACAGGAGGTAACAGCAAAAAAGAAATGTTTATATGACACTGAACATGAAACCAATTAACAAACTTACCTAATTTAGAATCCTCCATTGTACAAAAAGAAATTTGAATATCTTTCTATTTGAAATATTACGAGATATGACATGTAGTAAAAAACAACAAGAAGGAGTTAATGAAAGCTATTTTCTTTATGAAACATGCGAACAAGAGCAGAAAAGAATGTATCATACGCGGTAAATAATAAAAGAATACGAAGTAATAGACTTTTTTTATTCCTAAATAAACAATAAAAAGAAAACAATTTAAATGTACCTGGGATTCTGCATACTTCTGTTTCCATCTCCTCCTCTGTTCTTGTGTTAGGTAACAAGACACCTGGGCAAGACCTCGAACAAACGTCAAGTTATAGAGTCCTTGAACCACACAGCCGTAGTATGCTGAAAACAGATATATCGACTTGTTAGTATCTTCCAAGGAAGAAACCATAAAACAGAGATGTCTACTCTGGATAGTAACTTCTGTAGTATACTGTAACAGAGATAGCTGCTGTTGTTAGTTACAACTGATATAGTAACTGTTACAGTTCCAACTGTCATATACTGTAACAGAGACAGTTGCTGTTGTTAGTTACATCTGATATAGTAACTGTTACAGTTCCAACTGTCATATACTGTAACAGAGACAGTTGCTGTTGTTAGTTACGTCTGATATAGTAACTGTTACAGTTTCAAATGTCATATACTGTAACAGAGACAGCTGCTATTGTTAGTTACGTCTGATATAGTAACTGTTACAGTTTCAACTGTCATATACTGTAACAGAGACAGCTGCTGTTGTTAGTTACAACTGATATAGTAACTGTTACAGTTCCAACTGTCATATACTGTAACAGACAGCTGCTGTTGTTAGTTACATCTGATATAGTAACTGTTACACTATCAACTGTCATATACTGTAACAGAGACAGCTGCTGTTGTTAGTTACATCTGATATAGTAACTGTTACACTTTCAACTGTCATGTACTGTAACAGAGACAGTTGTTGTTGTTAGTTACATCTGATATAGTAACTGTTACAGTTTCAACTGTCATGTACTGTAACAGAGACAGTTGTTGTTAGTTACATCTGATATAGTAACTGTTACACTTCCAACTGTCATGTACTGTAACAGAGACAGCTGCTGTTGTTAGTTACGTCTGATATAGTAACTGTTACTGTTTCAACTATCATATACTGTAACAGAGACAGCTGCTGTTGTTAGTTACGTCTGATATAGTAACTGTTACACTTTCAACTGTCATATACTGTAACAGAGACAGCTGCTGTTGTTAGTTACATCTGATATAGTAACTGTTACACTTTCAACTGTCTATACTGTAACAGAGACAGATGCTGTCGTTAGTTACATCTGATATAGCAACTGTTACACTTTCAACTGTCATACTGTAACAGAGACAGCTGCTGTTGTTAGTGATGTCTGATATAGTAACTGTTACACTTTCAACTGTCATATACTGTAACAGAGACAGTTGATGTTGTTAGTTATGTCTGATATAGTAACTGTTACACTTCCAACTGTCATGTACTGTAACAGAGACAGCTGCTGTTGTTAGTTACGTCTGATATAGTAACTGTTACTGTTTCAACTATCATATACTGTAACAGACAGCTGCTGTTGTTAGTTACATCTGATATAGTAACTGTTACACTTTCAACTGTCTATACTGTAACAGAGACAGATGCTGTCGTTAGTTACATCTGATATAGTAACTGTTACATTTTCAACTGTCATACTGTAACAGAGACAGCTGCTGTTGTTAGTGATGTCTGATATAGTAACTGATACACTTTCAACTGTCATATACTGTAACAGAGACAGATGTTGTCGTTAGTTACATCTGATATAATAACTTAGTTTCATGAGAAATAAAAAAAAGTAAAACAATTATAAGTAAGTTATTGAAAACAAGATATTATTAAAATTCCTACTATTCCACTTGAACACACATAATACTAATGATATTAACTGATCAAATTGGTTACTATCGAGTGTCACTTTCTTATGTGGTGTGAAAAAAAAAGGGTGGCCAATTAAAGGATTGAGCGTGACTTAAAGGAATCAAATCAAAATTGGCGGCCAAACTGGTAGCTACATTTATAGTATTGATATAAATTTTACAGCAAATATTCATTCCTTAGTTAGTTAGGCCATGTATCTTGTTTTACCCACCATCATGCCCAAAGTTGAAGTAGAGATTACACAAATAAAATTTGAGATTTATGAGATGACGAAAAGTATTTTGAATCTGAAAGTGGAAATCACTTTTTACTCTGACTCATAAAAAAGAATACTATACATATTTATGAATAAATCTTAACTAAACTATAACGAGTATAAAATGGTTACGAGGTCGGTCGATTCGACCCATCTTGTGGCAAAAAAGTTAAAATACAGCAAAATTCAAGTAAAGACTTTGGAATGGATAAGCCAGTTTTGTGTTTTCGTGATTTCATTTTACTACATTTATTTCCCAAAATTATTGCAAATTACGGTTATTCTTAAAAATTGATCACTTCTGCTAAAATTCCAAACTTAAGAATATTTTAAACATCTCTAATGCAATACATTAAGCTTGTGCACTGATGAGCATTTAAAAACAATGAAAGATTTATTCACTTCTCAGTCACCTTCTCTAGGCATGTTATTCAAATAGGTGCAAAACTTTCAATAAAAATCATATGAACTACAGATATTTTTTTATAATATTCTAAACAATTTAGTATTATTCTGCATATTCATAAGCACGTTTAAGACAGTGTTGTATCTATAACTAAGCTGTTATTGAATTGTTTTGTAACGAATCAAGGGAATTTTGCTCTAATGTAATTCATGAGAAGAAATTTACATGAAGTACCATGTTAAGATTATTTACTTTAATAAAACCTTATATTTTAATATGATACTCAGGAATGTTGAGAGCCAGCATGGGCCCTGGGCCAAACATCCTTGCCGGGTCCCCTTTCTCTCTCTTTTTTAACAGTTTCAAGAATTTATTAAAAAGAAGATCGTAAATTAGAACAGCAACGAGCTTATAAACCAGACAGAATCATAGTAGCAGCCGTTTTTACCTCACGGTATAAACGTAAAAACGTTAATAAAGTAACAACAAATATCTATTAAATCTATAAAGTAACAAATATCTATTAAATCTATAAAGTAACAAATATATATTAATTATTACTCAAATTATTATTTCAGTCGTTCTTAACGTATCAAGCGTCTATATGCAAAGAAAGCCAAAAACTATGGTTTTTATCATTAAATGAAGGTATAGCCTAAAGATGCCTTGTGGGCTTTAAGGTTTCATTTGCCCAGGCCCCTCGGCAGTTGTCTCCCTGGGAATGAAGTTCGCCCTGTGTGAAGCACTTTAATTACAAGACAGTTTACCTTGGTCAAAGTTTTGCAACACAATAACAACCGAGGGAATGAAATTCACCCTGCGAGAAGCACTTTACTTCCACGACAGTTTACCTAACCATTTGGCTATGCCGGACCTGGGATATTCAGAAGCTATTAAAAAAAAAGCAGGAAATACACTATCTTCTCATCAGTTGGAGAATGAAAGCCTACAGTTTCCACTGTATGCTCCATTGTGCCCCAATACATACTTAATATTACCTATCAGAAAAAAATCCTGCTTACCTTTGTCTACATTAAGAGGTAAAGTAAGAACAATCTGAAGAAGAATAGCAAGAGTATCTCTCAAGAACAATGGAACTTCCCTTTCCATGGGTGCAAGACTAGAAAAGAAGTTAATAGTTAAAATATATTAAAATTATGGTTCAACGTATCAAAGTAACTAATAATGTATTACATAACACTCAATAATCATCAACAAAACATCATCACAGTTACATTATACAATGGCACACTTACACATACGAAGAATTATTTATACATTAGTGGTTATCAATACAACACAAAACAGTTATTAACTTTCAATCAAAACAATTACCTGAACGTATTAGAACAAAACTAAAAAATTATCACGCATAGCTAATTGAATATACTCTTCATATATTTATATTTGTAAATAATGGAATGTATTGTTTAATCAGTTGGGTACGATCCCCGTTAATGGTATTTTTGGTCATACGTTAGGGTCATGGTCAGTAAACAGTACACTGTAAACTGAAAAAGTATTATTAAATAAAGCCAGATGTTTGGACAAGAAAAAACAACATATGACTAAACAATTAAGATACAGAAGTTAATGTATGCCTTTGACAATGTTACATACTTTTACAATGTGTTAACCTTTAAGTAACAACATCAAGGATACAAAGTGTCACAACTCTACATCTGAGATAAGCATTTTATTAACACTTGAGTCATTCAATCACTAGCCTACAATTCTTTTTTTTTATGTTGCAACATGAAATAAATACGAATATTTGTGATATTCAAGTACGAAAATAACTAGTTTCATGTTATAATAGAAAGTAAAAACAAATTTGTGTGTGTTTATCAACAAAATAAACTTTCTAACTCAGGAATTTCCACGGCTGCAACTACCTTGAAAGATGATCCTCGACTGACAATCCTGTCAGTTGTGACCACACCTGGGCATACGGCAGTGGAGTAGACATTTTGGCATTAAGGGCCAACACATGGAAAAGAGGGACTGTAATCAAAACACACAATATTTAATGTCCAAACAGGCTTGTCTCATGTCTGTAATTTAATAAGAAACTGCCAAGATCATACAACATAATGATACTTAGGTGTTTATTAAATACACTAAGAGAACTTTTAGCTAAGAGTCAAATAGAAACTTTATTTTTTATTAAATATACTAATAGAAGTTGTAGCCAAGAGTCAAATATAAACTTTATTTTTTATTAAATATACTAATAGAAGCTTTTAGCCAAGAGTCAAATAGAAACTTTATTTTTTATTAAATATACTAATAGAAGTTTTAGCCAAGAGTCAAATATAAACTTTAATTTTTTATTAAATATACCAATAGAAGTTTTAGCCAAGAGTCAAATAGAAACTTTATTTTTTTATTAAATATACTAATAGAAGTTGTAGCCAAGAGTCAAATATAAACTTTATTTTTTTTATTAAATATACTAATAGAAGTTTTGCAAAATGCGGTTAAAGCTAGAGGAATATCAAAAGTAGAACTTATCAACTTTCATACAAATTTATCATGAACTGGTATGAAACTAAACAAAATATGTACTAATACATATTACTGAATACAGCAAATAATCATGGATACAAACATATCAATATCGTGGATATAAAATACTGGTAGATATAAAGAATTACTAAGTTCACAATAGTGATAAAAAAAACAGTAACATTCATGCAGCAGTTATCATTACAACATGTGCCAACAATCTATGAATGAGAAAACACTGAAAACATATTTCAATTTATTATAACACATTTCAATATTACAACTTTGTTATAAAGTTTAGAGTTTTGACAGAACGTCAGAAATGTTGACTGTGAACCTTGATAAGTGCAGAGAGTTTGAAAGGTAGCAGAAGTTATCCAAAAATCTCTGTGGGAGTACACAGGATGATAACTGTTGTCTATTAACTCTCACGCTACAGACTTGGTCGATTCAGCTCCCAAATTTATCTTTAGAGAGTTTCCATACTCAGTTGGCAAATCTGTAGCTCACCTTACCCTACCAAATTACATAATACATGGGCTACTCGTGAGCATATAGACCTCTTTTTGTTGGTGCTTAACTATTGTTTTTATGTATTTCACACAACTGTATATACCCCTGTATTTGTTGTTGTTTAATTCTCATTTTTTCAACCATTTCACATAATCATACATGCCCTTGGAATTGATATTAAACTCTCATTTTGAGCCATTTTGCACAATTGTAAAAGCCCCTGTAGTTGATTTCAACTCTTGGTTTTACTACATACCCCTGTGGTGGATGGTCATCTCTTGGTTTTATCCATTTCATACAATTCTACATATTCTTGTAGTTGATGTTTAACTCTTGGTTTTATCCATTTCATACAATTGTACGTATTCTTGTAGTTGATGTTTAACTCTTGGTTTTATCCATTTCATACAATTGTACATATTATTGTAGTTGATGTTCAACTCTTGGTTTTATCCATTTCATACAATTCTACGTATTCTTGTAGTTGATGTTTAACTTTTGGTTTTATCTATGTCACACAATCATGTTTACCCTCGGTTCTACGTCATTTTACTGCTGGAGAAAGGATGCAGTAATTAATTATTTCATTTTAAGGTTTAGAAATGTATAAAAATTATATTATTGGAATATTATAAAAGCAACCTTTATCATGTTCAAACACCTTGAACACTAAAATTACGTCATAAAAGCTTTACCCGTGCAAACATAAATAACAGTGATTATATTTGCTATATAATGATAGCCTTTTTTCCCAGCAAATTATTCAATTTCATTATTAATCAAGTTTAGTGCGATAGTTTATTAGTTCATTGTAATTTTTTTAGAATAAAGTCATTCACTGTGCTAGGAAATGTTTGAGAACATAATTATTTGTCAGCACTAAAATGTCATGATATCCTTACCCTCACAGCTGATGTTGAAACCTTGGTTTCATTCATGTCACACAACTGTACATACCCCTGTAGATGTTTAACTTTCATTAAGTTACACAAGTATAATTAATTTTGTTCTTAATCCATTATTAAATGTAAAAAAAACCCATAAACTAATGTGTTTTTTACAATATTGTATCGCTGGTAATGATAGTTGATCTAATTAGCCATTCATGTAAAAGCTACAAAAGGGGCCATCTGCACCAGATATCTGTGATTAAAATGATACAGTAGAGGGAAGGCTGCTAGTTAACAACCAACTATTGCTTTACTGATCACACAATGAGATTTCACAGTAATTCTTATAATGCAACCACAGACTCGCTTATGAAGTGCAATTTTGCCACAATGGGACAGTAACCTTGGACCCTAGGATCCACAGATTTGTAAACTTATTTCTAGGCCATACTGAGTGATAAAAAGAGAATATCAGGCAAAAAAAAACCAGCAGAAATAAAGAAAAAATCAAAACTTAGCAGCTACAAAGGGTTTGATAAAAGTTTGTATCATCACTACTGATCTAATCTTCAGTGTAATAGTTAGCAGTTCTTATCTACTGACTGTTCACCAACAATAGTAACAACAATCATAGACTTATTTTTAACACTGAGGAATAGTACATTACTTTTAGTTGAGCATATGCACATGGTGTGAAACTCACCAAAACATGATTTTTTTGGAGGTTGAATGGAGGACAGAGTACCTCCTCGGTAAACCAGTTCACATTCAAGATTGGTTCTGAAAAAAAATTAATACAGAAAGTGAAAAAGATTATTAGTTTTTTTGTTGTTGTTAAATAAATAGCTAAACAAAATTTATAATCTCAGATATAGTGAAAAACTAAGTCTGTATGTTCACAAAGGTGAATTTAGGTTTTTACTTCTGGAAAAATCAAAGGTTTAGAAAGGAAAACTTCAAGGTGAATTAATCTTTAGAAATTTGTATCAAAGCTATCAAACCACAATACTATTATTAACAACAAACACAATATTCTGATACTCTATTCATGAATGGTAAGAGATACTGGTGACAAATGTATCCACCTTTTACAATTCTTGGTTTCTACTTGAACAAGTTTCTTTAGGAAACACTTTTACTTCAAAAGATGTAACTAGTGTTTTTAACCCAGCTTCCTCAATAACTGAGCTATGATTACGAGGCAACCTGAAGTCAAAGTTTTAAAGTGCTTCCCAATTAGTTAAGAGGACCGAGAGTCTGTATAACTTTTAATAATGTTCCAGTCGTTCTTGATAATGTTTTTGTGTTATATCTGTTTGAAAGTAAAAGGAATATTCTTCTATGACAAGACATCGAGGAAGTATATTAGATTTAGCAAGTTAAGACTTGTGATGAGAAATATTGAGATGACACAAATCATTTTTTTAATAAATAAGTTGTTTTTTATCTAAATTTATCTCCACCAAAAATATTGATGACAACATACAATGTCTGTTGAAAGGTGAAATCACTAGTTAATGACGTAGTAGTTGAATGAAGCAAAATACAGTATTAAAATAAACTTAATGATAAATATCAAACAAGATAAAACTGAGTGAATATATAAGATGGAACTTTCCAAATCACATATTAAAAAAATACAAGTCTAAAATAAAAGCATTTTTAGGTTATTTTTTCAAATCATTATTTCATAATAAAATGTTGGAAATTTCACAACCTAAATAAATAAATATTAAATAGAAATTCATCAAATTTTTCATGCTGAACCTAGGGCTCCATTTAATTCGTTGACTGTGGCTGCTTTAAACATGTGCAGAATTTTTGCAAGCTCGACACTGTATACAGCACACAACTGCCGGAGGTGGACTGTACCCTGGTCAATGGGTAAAAAGGTTTGTCCGTAGTTATATGCAATTTTATGTATTTCCACTGTGAAGATGTAAAACATGGTTATTAAAAGTTTAAGAAAAGGTTAGCCTTTTTAAATGGATGAGACAAATACAAGGGTAACTTACCGGGCAATAGAGCAAATAAATAGGAAGAGGCTATGCGAGTTAGGAGAAGAATACTTGGATCTAAACTGTGCATAGGTGCTGTTTGTGAGGTCTTCTACAATATTGGCCATTGCTTTTCTAATAGAAGAAACCTGTGGAAAAACCATGTGTGACACATTAGGTTCAAGAAATAAGTTTCAGGGGTTTATTCCAATGAAGTAGCTAATCCAGAAAAAAATTCCCAATATTACTCGGTTATAGGAAAATACAAGGCATAACATTACAGCCAATCAGTTGCTGTGAATTGAACCTTTTTCTTTTGCATGAACACTTATACTTGCTCAAGTACTTTTGTGACTAAAAGACAAACAGTTACTTTTCTTAGTAATTTACTATTATAATGTGATTTATCTCAATAAATGTGAAATCATGTCGAAACTGTGATAAAAATAATGCTGGCAGTTAAGAGATTTTGACCAAGTAAAACTTGCGACACATTCATCCTGCTAGTAAGTTTGATTATATATACAGTAACATAATGTGTAGTTTGAATAATCAGTGACTTAAAAGGAAGATGTCCACATGTAGAGTAGAAAATTTGAATCTCATAACTCAGTTTCTAATGTAAACAAATTTTTTTTTATGCTTCTAAAACAGAAATTTTACTAACAAAATTAAATTCTTAACTGCCACTATTATATACCGGATATCTGAATAAAAAGAAACTTCCTAACAAATCAACAATATTATTAATTTAACCACACACACACATTAAGCAGTAATACATTTGACAGGTGTATTGTGTAAACTATTTCAGTTTGAAGCTGGGTGATTAGTGATATTTGCTATTTTTTAACTAATTATCCCTGTCAATTGATTAGTACAGTGTTTCTCCAACCATTACTTACAAGGAGAGCAACTTTGAAGGCAATATTTAGATTGATTTTTGGAATAACTGAAAACAGCAATACCAATTAATCAATGTTATCACAGAGACATGATGGAGTGATCTACAAATATATTTAATGACAGAGACATGATTGAGTGATCTACAAATATATTTAATGACAGAGACATGATGCAGTGATCTAAAAATATATTTAATGACAGAGACATGACGGAGTGATCTACAAATACATTTAATGACAGAGACATGATGGAGTGATCTATAAATATATTTAATGACAGAGACATGATGGAGTGATCTACAAATACATTTAATGACAGAGACATGATGCAGTGATCTACAAATACATTTAATGACAGAGACATGATGCAGTGATCTACAA
>NW_013668252.1:13908-24439 GCF_000517525.1 Limulus polyphemus
TCAACACACCAAACCTGGTTGAATTTATTCATTACTACACGTGTATTTTCAACACACCAAACCTGGTTGAATTTATTCATTACTACACGTGTATTTTCAACATACCAAACCTGGTTGAATTTATTCAATTCTACACGTGTATTTTCAACACACCAAACTTGGTTGAATTTATTCAATTCTACACGTGTACTTTCAACACGGCAAACCTGGTTGAATTTATTCATCACTACACGTGTACTTTCAACACGCCAAACCTGGTTGAATTTATTCATTACTACACGTGTATTTACAACACTTGACATTTCTATGTTTTTCTAGTACAGTCCCCTAACAAAATGATGAAACCACTTATTAATATTACTATGTATTGGTAGTACGGTCCCCTAACACAATGATGAAACCACTTATTTGTGTTTATTGACGGTTTTTATTAGCAAAGAAAGGTTCTGAATAATAATATTTAAAATCCCAACTAAAGTACAACAATAGCAACAAGTAGCTGTTGAAAATAAAACACCGGCTTCACCTTTCCACGTGTGTTCTTTTCGAGTAGCAAATGTAAACATAGATCTGATACTTTTTCAAACAAATTATTCTTCAAAATAAATGAGACTGGTCGAGATTAGTGGTTATCATACTGGACTGTGAATTAGAGGGTTCATGGTTCACTTCCCGTTTTCGAAAAAATAACATTCAGCACTTTGAGGCTGTGCGTGCATTGTAAGAATAGCATTCAAATCACACTATTTTATTGTAATACCCCATGAGTTGGTGGTGGGTAACACCATTATTCATGAGAAAGTAAATACAAGTGTTGTAGGAATATACAATATTTAATTTTAAGATTGTTTAGTATTTGTGCCAGACCTCAAGTGGTTTGTAATAATTTACATTATTTTAAAGAAAAAATCCCAAGCAAAAATAACACTGTTATTACATTTACAGTAGATGTTCATGTTTCTAACACAAATACATGTTTTCCTACTGATCTCTACTGGTACAACTAGTTGTCACAGTATGAATATAGTACTTGAATAAAGCTGGAATTGAACTATGAACTATGTAATCTACTCAATGGCCCAGCAGTGATCTAACTATGATTCTTTCTAAAACAAGAAAGATTATTAATAAATGTTATATTGAATAACTAATTGTCTTCACTGAAATACTGACACATTAAACTCGAGAAGTAACATCATAGTCTATAGTTCCCCCCATCATACTTCAGCTGTCTGACATTTGATTCTTTGACCACAACTTTTAACCTTATGCACATGGGAGGGTTTAAGTGTATGTGTCACAACCTTTGTACAGAGTTACTTACATTCAAAATTAAAATGAACTATTTTGTAATCAACGTATATTAATTCATGTGGCATCAATACGTAGTTTTAAAATTCAGATTTTCATACTATCTAAGTTTTAATATTTTAATTTAAAAAGAACATACTTAGATAAATTTTCAATCTGACGTATCATTTATAGATTTTTTCTGTTCCTTTAAAAGGGTTTTACATTGTTCAAACAATTAGGAACATACTACAGATATTGACAAGCTAGAATATAAAATGTCAACACCTTACATTCTTGTTTTACTGAGATATCACTATATTTGTTCAACCCACTCAGTATACTCTGTATTTTATGACATGTTTATAATTTTCTGTGAAACTGCTATTGAACACGTGTATAACCAACAGAAAGAACTTATTCTTAGCTACATAACTCATATGATTGTGCTTTGTTCTATCTGTAAAAGTCAACAGTTTGCAAGAACTTGATACTTTTAGGCAAACAATTCTGCTATGAGCAGTAATGGAATTTTTTAAACTGTTTACAGGCTAAACAGAAAGACAAATAAACTGTAGTAGTTTTGGGACATTTCTCTTTTAGTGCCTGATACATATCTAACGTACATCTATGAAAAGTACATCAATTATATTTGGATAACGAACATTGTTAGAAAAAAATAGGCTTACTAAACCAAACTCTAGTGCAAAAGGCCTCAATAACAAACCAAATGTTAAATTCCTAGTTTTCTGTATGTTTTCTTATTGTTATATATTTTTCAACAAAATAATTAAAATGTAACAATTACTTACAATTACAATTGATAAGAAAACTTAAAATGAAAAATAAAAATTCTTACGACTTATCTTCAAGGAATGCGTGCACACTGATGTCTCGTATTAAGTGTATCTTGATAGTTTACTTTAAGCTCGCACCGGGTGATTTATTGTTTCGTTACGCTAGATAGACGTGGTTCAAAATACAATAACACAATGAAAATAAATGAAAGCAGTTGTGAAAAGGTTAGAAGCCTAATAAGTTAAAATGAATAACTGTATGTTACAATCTGCAGCCATTCTACTAACATAAAGAGCATCAACTTTTCATCCACTGTACATCGACGATATTGCTACAGTTAGTGTTAGGGTAAAGAAAATAATAGATAAGGTATAAAGTTTTACAGAAAAAAAAACATTACATATTCACTTAGGAAGTTCTAGAGGTAATGCAAATAAAATATGAAAAACTGTAAGATGAAAATAGGTATTTTTAATTCTTAGCATGAAAATCACCTTTAACTCGCGATGAGTTAGCAAAGACTTACTAAATACATAGACAAATCTTTAGTAAAAATTCTTTATTAAAAAATCTTTTTTTTTGTATGTATATAATAGACTTGTAATATTTAGTAAAAGCTTGCAAAATTTTATGAAGATACAATTAGTACATACAGTTATATGTACTATTTCAGAGTCATGTGGTTACAGGGTTGGTCATACTGATGGAGCCTAACTGTCTCCATAGTTAAAGAATACAACATTAATACTGATGAAAATAATTATTCAATATCACAGAACTTTATATTTTACTGTATGTTCATATGATACCAACACACACTACACTAGACCATGTTGGTGGTGTTATTTGGTAAAGGAAAATAAGCCTAATCAATCTTCATTTTAACCCTTGCATTTTTTAAATTCCTTTCTGCACATATTACTGAGTTATATTCAAAATTTAATTAAACTGCCTATCTATTTTAATGAGATTATAATTAACAAGTACGTTATAATTGAAAGTTTTATATTATCTAAGTTCTAGTCCTTTATTTCAAAAGAAACCTTTAAAACAATAACTACAACTTCAGTTTTGTTGCAATGTGACATGCTCACAGTTAAAATATCTTTTGTTTCTTCTATTTCAACTCTACTGTGCCTCAGTTTTACCCAGAAGATCAAAGTACACACGCATACTGCATGTTCACCACTAATTACGTCAAATTCCAAGAACTGAGTTTCAATAATGACATTGTCAAAGTTCTCCCCCAACAGTAGAAGTCACGCCAACTTCAACATTAGAAAGGGCTGTCGCTTAGCAACAGATTAGATCTGAAAGGCATGCTTATAACCAATAGAAAGAGCAGATTTTACAGTATCTTTTGCATATATCATCTATAATCTAACACAATGTAAACATTGACTACAAAGGCATATAACTGCTAAGTACTTTGTTGGAGATCATCATCCCTGGCTATTTTTACTCACCTTATAGATGTTAGTTTGATACACAGTTAAATTGCATTTAGGTTTTACTTTTATACTTTAGTTAATTATGTATTATTTGTGTTTTAAAATACATATTTGAAAGGTTTAATAATTTATATAACAAAACTTTGCCTTGCTCAACAAGGTTTAAAATTCTAATTGTGTGAGAAATTTTTTGTTGAAGGCTAAAGCGTCTCTGGTAACGATAACGTAATATGGCCCGCAGGCATCTACTGATGTGTGTCGACATCAATAATCAACAATAAAAAATAGGAAAGGAAAATAAAACATTAAAAATAAACTTAAGTGAAAAGGTAAAGACATAAAATTACACATATAGTCCAAAGAAGATATTTAAAGATTATTCAATGAAAAGTTAAAAGGTGTGTACATATTTCCATTTCTTAATATTAAACATTTTATTGCACTGTACGTGATTGATATTAGCTAGAGTTAATGGCATGGTAGAGAAAATGGAAAAATAATATATAAACATTTATCTTATAAAACCTTTTCTAGAGGTTATGCAAATGAAATGTGAAAACTGTAAGATAAAAAAATGGTATTTTTATATTTAACATGAAAATCACCTTGCAGGTGAACTATTCAGAGTCCTGGGAACAAATAATGACATTAAATAATGATATTTTAGTAGAAAAATTTAAAATCAAATATTTTACTTTTTCTGAAACTACAACCTTTTAGGAAAGTTCCTGTCAAATTTCAAACTTCATCCACTGGTTTAATTTTTGGAAGGAAATTTCACGAGAGTTACGTAACCTTCTTACAATGGGCATAGATTGTTTTGATAGGGTTAGAAAACTAAGTGAAACTGTAAGTGGTAGTGGACGGTGAATTTGCCGATACATTTTACTAACAGACATTTGTGCATGTGCATAATTACTATATCCCATCTATAAAAGATCGAGGCCAAGTGGGTACGACACAAAGTCACTAACAGTATAACATAAAATTGTCGTTACTTTCAAGTACTATAAACCAACTCTTGATTGAGTAAGCAAATAATACAACTATAGTGTAAATTCTTGTAAGACATTAGTAATTATGTAGTTGGTTATTTTCCAGGTTTGACCAAACAGTTTTTATTATAACATATCACACTCCACTTTGGCCAAAATTGCATCATTTTATGTCATGCAAACAGTTCAAATTATACTTAGAAAAGACTACTACAGTCATAAATATAAGCGTGCAAGATATATGTAAATGTACGTTTATATGTCACGTGTTTAAAGTTGTCATTACCCTTAATAGACAACTTACAGGGGTAGGGACAGTTGCCATAAGTTGGGACAGTTCCTGTGCTACGGCTGACAAGTTGTTCGGTGGACATCTGACTACTGCAACAGTCTCTCCCATGTCGGGATAAATAGGAAGAACTGAGTTAGCTAGCTGACGACAGAGTGGACACGAATACTCTCCTTGTTCAACAGCAAGGTTTTGATGTCTCTGGCTCTGCTACAATAAACATTTTACATTCTGATCTCAAAATGGTTGAAAACCGATACCTTCAAAACTTGAACCATCACAGTATTTATGTTTACAAATCATTGTGTCACATACACTAGACCATTACAGTAAATAGTTGAAAAATTAATATATCACTACCTAAGCTAACTGTTGCAATAAATAATTAATAAATGACACAAACTTGAAAAGGTCATTAGATGAAAGATGTCTAAAAAAATTAAGATTCTTATACCATAGAGAAATCAAAGTTACCCTGAGTGATTCAGTGTAGGACTGATGACAGACAGTATGCAAGTAATGTCCACAAGACTGGACATGAACTCCACCTTGCCAACCAATGTTCACTGAAGCCTGCCACGATTTCTGTGGAAACACAAACAAAAGTAACAGTAAACATTCTTCATCCACTAATACTTTCATCATCTTTTGATCTAATTATCAGATGAACAAAACTAATTACAGTAAAATTTTCAACTTTGATAATTTGGGAAAACAAACAAAATAAATAAGCCATTTTTAATTCTATTTAAGAATTTTTTAAATTGTCATTGATCAGTCTTTGTTTTTATAACATAGGCAACCATTATTTGTATTTGCTATTCTTTCTTTAACTAATTAGTTGTAACCCTATTTTATTTGCTATTCTTTCTCTAATTAAATAGTTGTAACCCTATTTTATTTGCTATTCTTTCTTTAACTAATTAGTTGTAACCCTATTTTATTTGCTATTCTTTCTTTAACTAATTAGTTGTAACCCTATTTTATTTGCTATTCTTTCTTTAACTAATTAGTTGTAACCCTATTTTATTTGCTATTCTTTCTTTAACTAATTAGTTGTAACCCTATTCTATTTGCTATTCTTTCTTTAATTAAATAGTTACAACTCTCAACCCACAAGAAGTTACAATATTCTCCAAATCCATAGTTAGAATCGATGCCACTACTATCTTTGATAACAGTTTATGAAAACAGGAATATAATTTTGATTATAAGATTAGATCAGAAAATTACAAAAATTTTTTTCCCTTCATTTATACACCAAGACCAAGTGTGTACACTTCCTAACATCTTGTTGATGTATCAAAATATTTGAAGTAGTATTTATGTTTCTTTTTAACAAACAATTCTATTCTAACCTGATGAGATAAATGCTTAAAATAACAATGCTGGTAATATTACAAAGAATATTGGTTGAACCTGGAATCCTGGTACTGTCACTAAAGACATTGGTTATACCTGGAATACTGGTACCATCACAAAGGGCATTAGTTCTAGACTAGAATCCTGGTACTGACACTAAAGACATTGGTTATACTTGGAATACTGGTACCATCACAAAGGGCATTAGTTCTAGACTAGAATCCTGGTACTGACACTAGGAATAATGGTTCTACCCTGTAATCCTGGCACTATCACTAAGGGCATTGGTTCACCCTAGGAGCATGGTACCACTAAGATCATTGGTTATAGCCTGGAATCCTGGTACTGTTAATAAGGATACTGGTTCTACCCTCCAATCCTGTAACTGTCACTAAGGGCACTGGTTCCACCCTAGAACCCTGGTACTACCACTAAGGGCACTGGTTCCACCCTAGAACCCTGGTACTACCACTAAGGGCACTATTTCTATCCTAGAATTTTGGTACTGATACTAAGGGCACTGGTTCCACCCTAGAACTACCACTAAGGGCACTATTTCTATCCTGGGATTTTGGTACTGATACTAAGGGCACTTGTTCTACCTTAGAATTCTGGTACTATTATCAAGGACACTGGTTTTACCCTGGAACTATCAACACCAATATCTCAAAGTTAGTTAAATCCAAACTTACATTATCAAAATGGTGATCTAGCTGGTCTATCCTCTGTCCCATGTATGCAGCTCTTGTCTGATCTCTTCCTAACATCAAACGATCTTCATCAGAACAAGGTAGTCTGTGACACCTTGGGTCATCCTGACGACTATGTCCCAGAACTGAAATTTATTTGATACTTTTTAACACCTATGTAGAGCCTTTAGAAAATTAAGTACACAAATCTGTATACATTTTAAGCATATTTTAGTTAATTTGTTTTAGACAGTTGCACAAGACTAGTTGCTCTTAATTTTGAACTAATAGACAAGAGAGAAGACAGCTAGTTAATATCACTATCTACTCTAATTGAATAGTAGAATTTGACAGTCAGTGTTATACTGCATATACGGCTCCTCGGATCCACAGTCTCGCAATCTGCACGTTGGGTCACAGTTGGTCCTTATATCTATTTTACGAGAGTCTGAACTAAGTGGTTGATCAAGAATTTGAGTTTTTAGAAATGATCTACATACATGGCAATGTGATTTAATTCTTGCAAACCAAGTATATTAAATATTGAGTGAATAAAACAACAACACAAAGTAATAAACGTAAATGATGTATATGTTAAAGTACCTCTATGCATTATTAAGTTATTATTAACTAGACTATAAAAAGTTTAATTATGACACGAGAGAATTATTCAATGACATTATTATTTATATAATCATGCATCATTCACTGCCTTACAAATTTTCATTTATTAGAAAATGTTACCACCACTTTATTAAAAATAAAACCATTTTCTTGCTGTCTGAAATAGTTTCAAAATTTTAAGGCTCTAAACACAACAAAAAATCCACTTGCCGCTTGTTGCCTGCAAAAGTACGACCATTCCAATTGGCCGTTCTTCAGTTGAGGGCGCCATCTGGCCACAAATTACACATTCATATTCCTGTACAACATTCACAACAACTTCTTTCATTCTTTCACCGCAGTCTCCAAGATCGGAATCTAACTCTGTAAAAGTGAAACAACAGAATTTTGAGGTTTGTTATTGGAATATTGAGGATGAAATAATAATAATAATGATAACTTTTAATCTGAATATGTTTTAAAACATATCTTTTTTTGTAACTGGAAATATTTTAGGCATTTCAATGAGATGGTTTTACAATTTAAATCTAATGCACTTGGGGGTAGGGTGGAGAACTATCTGAAAATATTTCAGTTAAACCCTTTGAAGCTAGTAATATTTTCTTCTACTGCTTGAAAGATCTAGAAAGCTTAACTTAGATATATAAAAAAAAACAAAAAAACTTTGGAATATTTTACTGAAGCTGGAAAAAAAATGTTTTTAAAATTTTGAGCTCTAGCTAAAAATATTATTATTATTAAAATTTATTTGTCAATAAATTTACAATGAAAGAAAAATAAAACCAATTTCATTACTTAACACCACAAGATACCAGAGAAAGGTTTGACAAAGTATAAAAAGATGCTTAATATTTATAACTATCGGGAAATTCTTTAAAACAATTTTATTATTTTTAGGAAATCTCACGTCAAGCTTCTAGAAATCTACCAGCAGTAAAAATACTAATGCCCCACTAGACAGTATAATAATTTATGGATTACAAACAGCTTGAATTGACCAATTTCATTATGGGGTTGTCCGATGAAGACAAACTATATTCTGTCCAAACAAAATATTAATCCTTTACTTAAAAAATTTCCAGTCACCTTCTTTTACATATTTTTACAGACCTCAATAACTTAGAGTTAATTATATAACAATAAAATTTGAAGTTTCAACAACCATAATAACAGAAACTAACGTAATATTACAAATACTACAATTACAAGTCAAGTAATGTATATACAACAGTGAATATAGCTATAACAAAATTCACATTCAAAAACACTAAGGAAACATGAAGAGCAAAATAAAGTCCCTATGATGTAAAATGCTATTCAATTATCACTAAAGTAAACACCGCTGAAGATCAGTAGTCGTTGGTAAGACAAATATGTGTCTGTGTGAACAGGGTTCTAGTGAAGAGACTAGTCAGTATATATACAGGATATACTGAAGATCAGTATATAAAAATATTTACATCCATAAAACTCAAGCAATTATATGATCAGTCAATCAACAGTGTTCTACAAATATGTGTCTGTGTGAACAGGGTTCTAGTGAAGAGACTAGTCAGTATATATACAGGATTTTATGTAAACAAGTTTCAACACACTCACTAGACCTCTTCTGTAATAGTAGATCTAAACTTTATTGAAATTAGTAGTATAAATGGAATTATTAGTTGCTTGCTACAATACTATTAGATGTTTAGTTGGGTTTAACATGTACTAGCTTTCTCAACAAATTATTTATTAACTTATACACAAATGTAATTGATGTATCTAAAGGAAAGCTAAACATTTATTGCTTGAGTAAAGTGGTCAAGGTTACTAAGTAAAGAATGCAGTGTTGTGACTTTTGTATGTATGCAGTTTTGACATTCTGTGCTGTGTCCAACACGGGCATTGAAACCTGACTTTCAGCATTATATATCTGCACACATACTGCTGAGCTACTGGTGACAATTTTTGTGACACTTGATAAATTGTATAAAGATCATTGTGTGTGCTCCTGGAAAATGAAAATTTTCTTGCTTTACATTCTTATGCCAAAGCTAATATAATTCATCATTATCATTAAAAGTTTAAACTCTATTTACAAATAAACAGACTGATCAAAATTTTGGGAATATTAAAGACACTAAGCACAAAGTTGGCAATAGACCTTAGTGTAAATTAAATTAACACAACATAATGTTTAGAGACAACAAGGGACCTATTGGTCCATCTAGGCTGTTTCATCGTCTAAACTAAATTAAACTATTAAATAAATAAATTTAAAACAAAATCTTAAAACCAGCCCCTATCATTCATATAGTTATCAAGCTTTCTCTTAAACTCGTTTAAATTTACTGCCTCCACAACATCCAAAGGCCAACCACCCTGTTAGAGAAATGAAACTGTCTTAGCTCAAAATGACTCCTACCTTGCCAAAATTTATATTTGTATCCCCTAGTCCTACTATTCTCACTGTTAAATATGAAAGAAGATGATGCATGAACACTATCAATTCCCTTTACAACCTTAAACACCTCAATCAGATCCCCTCCTAATTCTTCTTTTTCCAAAAGAAAACAATTTGAGAGATTTCAACCTCTTGTCGTATGACAACCCCTCCATCACAGGCACCATTCTAGTAACCCTTCTCTGAACCCTTTCCAACAATTCAACGTCTTTCCTAAGGTAGGGAGCCCAAGTTGAACACAATACTCAAAATGTGACCCATACAATAAAATTATAACATCTTTAGACTTGTATTCAGTATTTCTATAGATACAACCTAAAATCCTATTTGCCCTAACACTAGCAACAACACACTGCTTGGATGGCTTTTAAGACTGATCAACCATTACACCAAGATCCCTTTCTTTCATGATACTTATACTTCAAATTATGAAAACTTACATGCATTATCTTGCATTTATTATAATTAAAACCCATCTGCCTTTTATTTGCCCAACTCACCAAATGATCTAAATCCTTTTGTAAATCAGGAGCATCCTCTTCACAGCGAGCAACACCCAAGATCTTAATATCATCAGAAAATTTAAG
>NW_013668252.1:25256-32146 GCF_000517525.1 Limulus polyphemus
TAATATCAACAGAAAATTTAAGTAACTTATTGACCATTCCTTTCATCTATGTCATTGATGTAAATCAAAAAGAGCAAAGGTCCTAAGACTTAGCTCTGAAGTACCCCACTTGTGATATTAATCCATTATAACTGAACTCCATTTATAACAACCCTCTGCTTTCTTCCATCCTGCTACTCTTCTATCTAATTTGTTAACTAATCCCGCATAACTATAGAGATAATTTTTTCAAGCCTTTTATGTGGCACCTTATCAAATGCTTTCTGAAAATCTTGATACACCAAATCTACACTCTCACCCTCATCTACATAAGCAGTAACATTTTCAAAGAATGTCAAAAGATTTGTAAGGCAAGATTTTCCCTCAGTGAAACCACATTGACCATCCAATAACATTCTAAACTTTGTTGAATGACTTTGTAAAGTACCTTTTAACAAACTTTAAACCACATTCCAATAACATTCTAAACTTTGTTAAATGACTTTGTAAAGTACCTTTTAACAAACTTTAAACCACATTCCAATAACATTCTAAACTTTGTTAAATGACTTTGTAAAGTACCTTTTAACAAACTTTAAACCACATTCCAATAACATTCTAAACTTTGTTAAATGACTTTGCAAAGTACCTTTCAACAAACTTTCTGATGTCTATAATTACTGGGACAATTTTTATCTCTTCCCTTGCAGCAACCTCCTGTTCTGTTTTCAGTACAGGATCTTTGAATGTTATTTTCAAACGAAATATGGTAAACAGTTTCATGTATAGTTAAAAGTCATGATACATTACACATTAAAATAAAGCCACCATTTTCACACAAAATTAGTTAAACTAAACACAATGAAGAAGCTAATAAGTAACACTATAAATTTTACTAATTTTCTGAATTTTCATAAACTTACCAGTTTCCATAGTCTGTTGCATAAAAGCTTTTTGTCTAGAGGCAAACTCGGCCATAAGCTTCTGTTGTCTTTCTTTTGCTCTTCTCTTCCTACGACAAATACAGTAAAATAAGGATTATAGTTCACAAACATCTAAAATGATGAAACACACAAGACTATCAAATAAAGGCAGATGAATCAGTGTTACTATTACAGGGTTTCTCTATGTACTTAATTAACATTACATTATGACTTTTTACTCTTCCTGTTCACAATTATTGAGGTGCCACTGATGAAACTAGTAACTCAGACCATCAGACAACTCTTGATTATTAACAGAGTTTTATTTACCGCCAAAATAAATAATTGAAATCATTAATATTAACATATTACAACCTATCAATTTAAATCTAAAAACTGGTTTTGTGCAAGGAAAAATTACACAGGCCTGCAATGGTTTTATTGTCTTGAAATTTTTACACGTTCCACGGTAATTCCTATATGCTGAATCCAAAAATATCCATTTTTCTTCATCATTTACAGAATTTTTACAAAACGTCATAATGCAATACATAAAAGAAAGACCACAACATATAGTTTTGAGACTAAAAGACGTGGATTTCAGAAAAAACTCAGGATGAATGAGGATACATATTCATTTGATATTAATGTTCTTCCCCTTTCTTCAGATTGTTTGTATTTTTTCATTTTGGTAAATGAAATAATAATTTGATCTAAGTAAGTTTTTTTCTTCCCGATTAGTAAAAAATCCTCATGTGATAGAAAAAAATTAATATTATTTTTGAAATCTGCGTAGCTGAATTATGGAAAATCCGTTATTAAAACCAAAACAACTTTTATGAAGTATAAATTCGAAGGCCTGTGTTATTTTACCGGCCATCCAGCTTCAAAATTGTTCTTTAAAAAGTATTATGCCTATGGACTAAATTTAGTATCTCTCAAAATGACTTTATCAGCTTACAAAAAGTAAATAAATAGGTCACTAAAACTGATTAGATTTTTTTACCTTTCTTCCTCAAGAAAAAATATCTTTATAAACTTAAAACTTAGTCTCACATCATTAATAGTAAAGTTTATCATTACAATACATACCTTTCTTCCTTATCAAAAGCATCCTTTGCTGAACCTCCTTTCTTTATCTCTTCCTTTTTTGGCCACAAACGTTGTCTGATATCTTGGACTGGCTGTTCACCACTTGATACATTTAACTTTACAAATCTGTCTAGCACTTGACCAATAAAAAATGGTCCATCTCCAATTCTTGACTCATTTATAGCATTATCTGACAAAATTTCCATTCTTTCTGTGGGTGGCCGGTAAGAGTCCTTTACTCCGGACAGTTTGGAATGCAGCCTAAGTAACAATGACAAGAGGCTCTCATTTATATCTACAACTGAATTACAACTAGGAGGCAGTTCCTTTAATGACTCTTGATGATAGTGTGTGGAGGAACTCTCTCCGGGTCCAGCCGACTGTAAACTCTGCTTGTTTGGAAGCACCCTGTTTCGACCAGGAAATCTCCTCCACTTGAAGATACGGGGATGAATTGAAGTTAGCCCTACTGAGCTGGGAACTACGGCCAGGTTTGATCCTCCTCCTCCACTGCCGAGAGTTCCTGGAGGGAGAGGCGGAGGTAGAGGTGGCGGTAGTACCATGTTGGGAGACACAGAATCAGTGTCTGAATAGCCATGTGAATGTTGAGCAACTACAGAAACCGTTGATGTACTGCCCGACGTCTGACTGACCAGATTTCCTGATAAAATACATGCGCTTTCAGACTTTCGAATATTTTATCTTTACAGATAGATGAACACAGTACAATCTTTTTATTTATTAATTAGAACTATGTCATAATGACTGATATTTATGTAAAAAATAGTCTACTGTTGTTGAAATGAAACATTTTAAGCACTAACACTAAAATAAAATTAAGGCCCTTTTTTTTTCACCAAAAGTGACACAAAATGAATGATGAGAGGTTTAAATCCAAATGATGTAAAAAAAAGTGTTGTGAATAAAAGATAAAATTACTGATCTCATGATTAGAAAGAAGTGTTCTGTGTAAACAAGATAACTGGTCTAAAAATAAGCAGTGAACACATGTAAAACAAAATAATTTGTAAAACACTATTAGGGTGTGTAGTAAATAATATCCAAAATCTCTTAAATCGAAAAAAAAAGTCTTAAGTAACATAGAAAATGAAAATATACATAAATATAACACTTAAATATTTGCATAAAAAAAATTATAACAATTAAACCATAAGTATTTATGTTCATAAAATCATAAACAACAAGCACATACCACAATGTAATGGGCTGCAAAAGCCTTCTGTGTATGTGTGTGTGTGTGTTCAGCTATAAAAGTGTCTTTTTTTTTACCACAAGTTCTAAATTATTTTACAACATAGTTATTTTTTCCCTTAAATTGTGATTAACTTCTAAAACCATTAAGTCATATTTTATTAATACATATACTAAGATTATCAATCATGACACCTTTTCAACCAACAACTGAGTGGTTCTCCACTATCAAGTTCTGTTCCCACATCCCTCCAAATACACTTGCCACTTATGGCAATTTCCGTTGTTTGCTGGTTGGGTATAAAAATTAAAATAAAACTAAATAATCAACCTGCTAGACAGGAATTCTCGTTCCGGTAAGTTATTAGAGCAAATAATGACACTTTTAAAGAATAAGTACAGAACTTCATACTACACATAACTAACTTTCCTTGTTTTAGCAAAATGGCCATTACGCATTCTGTCTACCATGGGAAATTGAACCTCAGATCTCAGTGTTGGTAATCCGTAAGCTTACAACTTACCCACGGGGAAACAAAATATTGTGACGGCTCAGTAGCAAGAATGTTACGTCATCACACCCTACCTGACAAGGGCACTAAAGCACCCGTTGTAGCTACAGTGGCTGGTAAAGCTAAGTGTACGCTAGATGTTGGAAGTGACGGATGATGACTTGGGGAGCTGAATCCTTCTGGTGAAACATGGCAGAAATTATTATCCAACACAAAGAACATTGGTGCTGTATTGTCAAAAGATTAAATCAGATTCTGAAAAACAGGACCCATAATTTTAAAGAATTCTTGTTATATTTAATATTTATATTGTCATTAATTCTTTACTTGTATTAATTTCACTAATTCCATGACGTACTTTGGGGACTACACAATCACATAAGCTATAATATCTACTTTTATTAAAGTACATAAAGACAGAATGTTTCCATAGCACAAACTGTAATCAGTCTTCTAAATAATTCAGTATTACTTCAAATCCACATATCAATTATACATAATAGAAATGATTTTTGCCCACGTTATAAACTCTCTAGATCAATATATATATATATTCTAGAAGACCAACTAAGTTTAATTTGAACAACATATCCCTACTTTCAAACTTCAAATGTTAAGTACAACAACATTATCTTTCTTAAAACCTCAGCATCTTCTAAGTCTACCGTATCAAATCAACGTGCCTTCTTCAACAGTGGGACTCTGCACAAGATATGTGGCTCCCTCTGATGGTCCATCTACCTCCTCATCTACATCCATTTCTTCAACAACTCCCTCCATAATTTCAGCTTGCTCCATGACAACAACTCTTTGGATGGTCAACACCATGTTCTGAAGTGTCCAGTCTGTGGGAAACCAGTGAACAAAGTCCAGATTGGGAACTTCTTCTTTCATTGGAGACACCATTTCCTTCACATTCACAAAGAGATGCATTAAGAGTTGGTTAAAAAGCAGTCACTGAATGAGAAACATTGTGATTAACACTGGGATCACCCATAATCTTGTATTTAAAACAAACCCACATTCAACATGGTGATTAACACTGGTATAACCCATAATCTTGTGTTTAAAACAAACCCACATTCAACATGGTGATTAACACTGGGATCACCCATAATCTTGTATTTAAAACAAACCCACATTCAACATTGTAAGTAACACTGGGATCACCCATAATCTTGTATTTAAAACAAACCCACATTCAACATTGTAATTAACACTGGGATCACCCATAATCTTTTTTAAGTACATTTTTCTGAACTATTTATTCAACAGATTGCTTGTGGACCCATGACTTTATCGGCTACAGGGTTTTTAATATCATACAAGTCTCACAAAAAATAATTAAGTAAAAATAACATCAAATTACAATCAATCCCAATAATCTCTGTTGGAATCTCCACATATTTTGCATAGTATATTAGTGACTTCATAAATTCATTAAACTGCAATTTGCAATAGGTAAAAACAAAAATACTCAACATGGGGTCCTAACCAGTAGTGAACAGCATAAAAATAAGTCCATAATTTGAGGATTAAATTGATTGAAAGAGTACTTTTTTTAGTGATATCATCGTATTTAAATTCACAGCTGTTTCAGACTTTATCCTGATCTCAAAATTATTATTCAGTTGTACGAAAAGAGCGGGTACATTTACGGTTAACAAGATACAAATTTTTGGCTTAATCCTGTTCATTACAGATGATTAACATTACCATTTTTGTTCAAGTTGTATGTTGTTACAAAAAGATCAATTTCATATGTGGTTTTTAATAAATATCATGATACATTTAACTAATGTCAATCATAGTTTCCTTATAGCTTCTTGCAAAGTAAGGGTCTTATTGCTTTAATGTTCAGGTATTGTTTTAATGTGTTATCTGTTATTGTATGAAGTATAGATCCTCTGTTGAAGAATAAAACACATTGTATTTACACCTGAAGGATCACGATAGATACCATCCATCATGCTTTCAAATGACAATCTTGTGCTCAACTGTGAATTAATATCATTTACCGGGAAATGACAAAATCACCCAAATGTTAGACCCTGCTCTCAACATGGACTAAGTTTCTTTCAATGTGATATTTAGAAACACATATACTGTCAATGTCTCCATACGTAAAATGCATGTGAGATCGTGTCACCCGTGGTCACAAAAAATGTCCTCATTTTCATCTTTTCTTTATAGGGCTATTAATGTTTTGTCATATGATGAGGATTTGATGTTAGAATTAACGCATTTAAAACGTATAGCAATTGATAGAAAGTATCAACCTCAAATCATAGATAAAATGTACAGTAAATATTATAACAAAAATGGAAAGTAAAGAAAGAATATGTTTGCCCTATGTTGTACCTTGGTCAATAAAAATAGGTAATGTGTTGAGACAAAATATGAATTGAATATATAACATTTACTTCTCAATTAAAATTAAGTCATATAATTAATGGTTTGAAAGATAAAATTGAATTAAGGGATACATGAGGTATATATATAAAATTTCATGTACTTGTGATCTAAGTTATATTGGACAGACAAGTAGGAACTTAAAATTTAGAGTAAAAGAACATCAAAATGTGGTGGATAAATTAAAAATGGGTGAATCGGCTTTGGCAGAACATGTGGCGAATTCTACACGTTATTGACTGGGATAAAAATACTTAAACAGGTATTGGAAAAAGATGAACTAAATACAAGAGAATCCTTAGAAATTGTTAAAAACAAAATGAATATAAATAGAGATTTTGGCCCCGGAGCCACGGAAGTAAACTTTTGGAAATCATTGTTGAAAATTGGTGCCACTGTAAAAACATAGTTATACATGTACATTAGGTTTAATGTGTACTTCATGATTTATTCTCCAGGAAATGGTGGAATTATTTCCATCAAAAAATGTGGTGTTTTTAAAGTTTCTTGTAACATATATTTTTTAAACTTTACAAATAAATTATTGTGCAAGTAAAAAACTGTTGATGTCTCATTTTATTAACTTTATTTCAACTGTCAATAGCTATATAGAGGGAAATCTGCTCTTTTTAATTGGTTATAAACATGCCAGTCAACTTCAAACTGTCCATAGCAAAACAGCTTCGACTTTGCAAGTGGACGTGGCTGACCTTAAATTAAGAATAAAATTTACAGCTGTTTAGTGTTGATGAAATATATG
>NW_013668252.1:33146-40170 GCF_000517525.1 Limulus polyphemus
GAACAAAATTTGTTTAGTGTTGATGAAATATATGCATTTTGTGGACTTCGATCGTCTGAAATAACAGTCCATTTTAGCATTTTGTGGACTTCGATCGTCTGAAATAACAGTCCATTTTAGCATTTTGTGGACTTCGATCGTCTGAAATAACAGTCCATTTTAGCATTTTGTGGACTTCGATCGTCTGAAATAACAGTCCATTTTAGCATTTTGTGGACTTCGATCGTCTGAAATAACAGTCCATTTTAGCAATTTTGTGGACTTCGATCGTCTGAAATAACAGTCCATTTTAGCTACTCAGTTTCTTGTGTAAGAGCTCCTAAAAGTTGAGAATTGTAACCCCGAGCAGATAATGTGACAGCAAAAACTGCACTTCTAATTGCTGTTTTAGTTGTTTCTTTATAAAATAAAGGAATAATACTTATATAACATAAAATTTTAACTTATAATGTACTCGATAATAGCATTAAAATACATTTAGAGTAAAGTGGTTTAATTAAATTCTCAGTAATATGCACAGAATGGGATTTAAAGATGGCATCGTTAACCTTTACTTTAATCTATTTAGCCAACAACAAATCTATAATTATGACTGATAAGTAATTCAATTTTAAGCTTGAACTAAACTTACGTGGGCTGAACAAGAAAGTGGAGGAAACCTGAGGGCCATGTCAAGTAAATAAACAGACAAGGCTACAACTTGCTCAGGAATATCAGGATCATGCCAAGCCTGTAATGAGAATATGATATGTTAAATGTTACCAGACATAATTAGACAAGTTAGAGAACAAAGAGAATGGCGTGTTGTTATCAGGTTAAGTTTTAACTCTTCCAACACTTTTTTACAATAACTGTCTCTATGCTGTAAAAATCAAAATCAGAAGCTACAGTACTAGATATTATCAAAATAGCTTTTTTTTTCTTCTAACTAGAAAGTAATAACACATTAATCCAAATACTTCATAACTTAGTTAAATTCATAGAGAGTTGTAACATTTTGGAAAAGTAGACAACAAAAGTTTGTTTTTTTAAACACTAGAATAAGTTTGTACTGTCTATTAAACATCCTAATTGTGTAAAATAAAACAAATTAAAAACTACCTAGCACGGAGTTAGATTCTGACTAGCAAGCAGATTGGTGCCATACTGTACACTCACAAGTCACACATTATATACAATATTGGAAATAATTATGGAAACAGTGAAAAATGCTGTATGAAAAGTAAATATCATTAATTCCCCCCCCCTCTACTGTATGAAAATGAGATGTTCCAGTGTAGTCTCATGTTGGTAGCTTACACTATGAAGGACTGCCTTCCAACCAATTAGTACCACACCAGCATAATGTTTATAAAAGTCTAGATAATCATACTATTTCCAACAAGTGTGGTCAATGCACAGTAATACCACACAAAAAAAGATAGGGTATGGCTGGTGAAGACAACTCCAAGTGAAAATTTGTATTTCACCAAGAACTGCATCTTACAATATTACTTAAAATTAGCAGTGTTTATAGTTAAAGTGGTCAAGTTTAGAAAGTTCAGACTCCTCAAAAATTATGTTAAGTAACTTGTGGTATGCTCTTTAAGTGATTCACAACAAACCGGTTGATATTTATATTCAATAACTTAGTTATAAGTAAAAGTGTGAATGTCACCACCTGATCAAAATGATATACCTTAACACAAAGCACCCTCAATGGACACGAAGCTACTGAAAAACTAGAGCTTAGAAGAGAGAACAAAACCAAATGTCTGAAATGGGCATCATACTTCAAACAGTGGAATGAATATAAAGATGAAGGTGAGTGTTCTTTATGGACGAATCCAAGTTTTTTGGCAACAATCAATGACAGTCTGTTTGAGTGTAGAAAGGATCACGATAAACATACAACATCTACGGTAAAATAGGGTTGGGGGCTAATACAAGGGTGAGCTGCATCTAAGTCAATTGTACACAAAATTGATGGCACTCTGACTGCTGACAGGTATAAGTAGATTCTTATGCATCATATCATTCCTTCATGAACAAGAACTGTTATACAGGAATTCATCTTCTACAAAGAAAGTGTCAACAAGTATGCAACAAATGTAGTGAAGTGGTTACATGCTGCATGGTGGAAGAAAAAAAGAAAAAGCTCTTACAATCATTACTTGGGGTGTACAAAAGTCCAGATATGAATATTATTAAGGTTTTATTGGCTTTGAATACAGAAGCTGAGAAGATCAAATGATAGCCAAACAAGTTGGCTGAATTGTGAGGATTAATACTGATGTGAAATAACATTTCACAATCATATGTTGATAAACTTATGGTAGCATTAAAACAATTTGTATTATTCTGTTTACAGAAAATGAAAAATACCACTGCATTGTACAACTAATTTGTTCTTCCGCAGTATTTTCTGTATCATACTAACTGTAAATTATTAATTATTCATTGTTTGTGACTCCCATATGCATATCACCAGGTATTCCTTTAATTATTTCCAATAATGTAAGTTTATCTAATGAAGTTTTTTTTTCAAATAAAAATAAACCCAACTTTAATATACAAAGCCTAATAGTCTGCTTTTATAGATCTTCACACTCTACTGAATTTTTATGAAAACTCTCCAGTACATGAAACAGTATGTGGCTTTATAATATAATAGAATTATTTATCAAACTGTCTTACAGTATTCTTCAACATCTGCTAACACCAGCCAATATTCCTTCTCACTCACACACCAATATTTTTTAAAATCACAGTTCTTTGCTGAAGTTTTATTGGTCATTTTCTTCTGTATTACTTTCAATTTTCTCTTAATTTTTATTTTTACTTATAAACATCATCACATTTTCAAAAGTAGGTATGGATTCAGAAAAAGTGTAAAGCTAGAAACCATGTAAAGTCTAGTTATATAATCTGTGACATAGTTACAAGTAAAGGAACTCAGTACTTCAGGAAGATGAAAGTTTTTGTAATTAGCGAAGAAATGTCTTCTTTCGAAAAATGCTTTGGAATTAAGTTATTTCATTTGTTGTTTTTTTACGTTCCACACAATCTTTCAAGGATTACAAAAATAGCTATTTTTAGTAAATTTGATTTTCCTGATTATTACCTTTTAAGTAGTTATAACCTAAATATCAAGCAGGTGCAGATTCAAGGGAGGAAATGGGAGGGTTACATGCTTTAGAATTAAATAATAATATTAAAAATTTTTTGAATTTTAAGAGTTATCCTTTTTTTAAGCTAATATTTTGCTTAATTAATTATTTTAAATTTAAAGACAAGTGTTCTTAAAATGCAGTATTTTTGTGCCACCTATAAATTTACATGTCCATGGTGTAACCTGTGTTATACAATTCGTTGTTTGAGTTGAGGGATTAAACAGAACATGTAAAATACTCCATATAAACAGCCCACTATTCTTCATCGTTGTTTACAAGATTGTGACTTTCATTCCACTGCCAGTATACTGGGAATTACTTCAAGTGAAAAAAACACTTCGAACCTGTTGATATATACTGGTGTCTTGAAATATGAAGTTTGTAACACTTGAAGTTAAAGTCCAGAAACACATCTACTGTAATTATAACATAAAAGTAAAAGACAAAATAAAACTGTTTATACATTAACTTGCTTATTATTTCCAAATACTTGTACAAGTTTTCTCTTACTGTTAGATAAGCTACAATGTTGCCCCCCCACACTAAAATCTTGGATCTGTCACTGCATTAAACCTATGTAATAATATACAAGAACAGAAAACCCTTTCGTTCTTGCTTACTCGATAAAGAACTGTAAAGATGATTGCATGCATCGTTCTGGAATGAAGAAGCTTTCGTGGATCAGGAAACTGGGGACTGACAGCTTTAGGAATTCTATATGGTAGCCAAGGAGGGCTGGAATTTTTATACTTGCCACTTTGTCTTACACTGCAAACACAATTCATTTTTAATCAATTCAAATTTAGGAACTTAAGAATTTATAATATCTAAATACTACATATTTTTGAATAACAAAGTGTTAGAATCCTCCTCAAGTTTATTTTAGTCCATAAACAGTATTGGTTACAATGCAGAGTTCAAATGTTAATGAAAAAGACATACTCTGACATTTGTTTTTTATTAAACACAAAGTTACACAATGGGTTATTTCCCACCACATGTATCAAATCCAGAAATTTACAACCGAGCCTTTGGGGGACACATATTTTGACATATCTTCAGTTGATTAAATAGTTTTATTTAAGCATGCCAGCTGCCTCTTCAAGAGTAGGCTTAGAGTAAGTTTACCTACTAATCGATAAAATATTAACAAAACATAAAATATCTTCAGGTAGTTTCTCCACATCATTAAACATTTAGGTTCCTTTACAGGTTCACATAAATTTTAGTTAAGGCTCAGTTTTATGTACATAAATTATCAAAACACACAACTAAGGTTATACAGTTAAGAGTTAAATAAATTGATACTGATATTAAGTCCATGAGTCTGAATAGGAAGAAATACCTTTTTCGATGCGTAATGTTTATTATGGATTAAAAATTGACATTTTTCATTTATTAAAAAAACTGTTTAATCACAGATTAATTTTAAATTAATTTCTAACTAACTATTATGAAATAACCGTGGAGAATAAAGCAATAGCCGTGCAAAGTATATAACAAAGTGTTCTAAGATTATTAAATTTTCATCTTACTGCTGAGTATAGCGGTCAACAGAAGACTGAAAGTCCCTCCTGTGTACTGCTCGTAGCAAAACGTGGATAGGATCATATTCTTGTTCCCAGATTTCAGGTTTAGGAACATACATTCCTTGCAACATTGTTCCACCAGCTTCAAAATTTGGGGCACGATAATCAGCTACCTGCAAATCAATCAATTACTTCTTCTTTTATCATGTTAGTATACATGAATGATCATGTTAGTATACATGAATGCGTTTCTACAAGCTTTTAGATAAATAAATATCCCTGAACACAGAAGATAAACAAAAACAGAGAACCTGGATATAAATGGTTTGAAAAATTATATTAAAAACTAACTGATGACAATTCAAAGGAAGCTTCAACTGACATTTCCAGCACGGTATTTTTACGCTTCTATAACGTGGTTGATGGAATACTCAAAACCGATAATCTATAGATAATATTTATGTTTCTTAAAACGTTTCCTTGTTCAAACAATTATAATAATTATAAATTAATACATGAAAAATAAATGTTGCCCAATAAAGGCTCTAGTAAGAGGGCAGAAAGCTTGTTATTAAAAATGCAGAGAACTGTCTGTATATTTTTTACATATATATAAAGTTCCTTTAATGAAAGCTTTATACTTAAGACCAAACTTAAACTATTTACAATTGTTTTACAGAAATAGGAACACACAGACCAAACAGTTCATACATATCACCATTCAATTACATAAACAGCCTAGAAAACACATAAACCACTCACCAAGTAACTGAAAGAAATTTCTTTTTCAGCTTTGGTCACTGGTCAGGTAGATTATTTGGCGCCTGACCAGCAAAAGTGGGTTTTCTCGGGGTACTCCCGTTTCCCCCCACAGCAAAATTCTGAGAATTGGACCACGGTCCTCCTCCTAGCCCTGAAAAGGACCGACAGACGGCCTCCTCCCCACCCAAAATTTTTAGCCCTAGTGCTTTATCCCACCCGATGCATTCTCGAAGGCGCCGCTGCCCGATTTTCTAAGCTTAATGTATTCTCCAGACCCGGTAAAACCAAACCCAGGACAAACTATAATACTCACGATTATGTACATCCCTCACCAAGCAGCGGGGTTGAAGAGAAGCGAAAAAAAAGCTTCTGAACACCCCTGGTTGTCCTCAAACACATTGAGGTTGAAAGGACGTAACCAAAATTACCACCCAGAGTATAAGTAATTCACAATTGTGTCATTAAACTCTGTATTTAATTAATGTTATACATATTGTACATAATTTCTAGGGAAAGGTACTGACTGCTTGAACAATTCTGTTAGAAGAGATGTCTTTTGTTCTGTAATAAGAAATGATTGTAAGATTTTGTTTGTGCACATCATAATCCAAGATAAAATAAAGTGTTTGATATTTATGAATAATAACTAAATCTGATTCAATTAATTTATTTGTTGAAATATACACAGGATCATATAGGCATAACGGAAAACAAAACTACCTATATATTTTTCAATGCTTTATAAAGAAGTCTGCCATGAACTCAACACATTCTAAAGTACGTTTTGCTTGAGAAACGATTTTAAAAACAACAAAAGCAAATTACATTTTCACCATTGCATTTCATAATAACTATTAATTTGACCTGAAAAATGCTTTGAAACATTTATTAAGTAACTTGAGTATTTTTCTTACTTTTGCAAGAATACTTTCAAAATCTTTGTTTTGTGAAGCAGTGCCACATTTTTCTGGAAGTAAATCCATCAGCTGAGAATGTGTTCTGTCATTCATAGTTAACAATGATACCATTTCTTGTCTAGTAACTTCTTCTTCACTCATCCCTAATTAAGAAAAGGAATCATTAGTATATCAAAAACAGAAAGGAAGGTTTACCAAGATAAATCTCATTACATTTCCAAAATCACACAATAAATGAATGATTTAACAAAACACGTTATATGTTTGTTAGTCGGACAGATTTAAATCTGTAGAGAAACAGCACACAAATCTGTAATTATGACTATCACACCTACTACATATAAAAATGTACGCAATAAGCTCTTTTTAACCTAAAATATTTTCAAACTCCACAAAATAATCTTAATACAAACAAAGACATTCCAATTCCATGAAATGAAACCGTATTACTTTAATATTATAATTAATAAAAACAACAGATGTAAGTCATAAAAGAGAACAATAGCACAGGCTTGCAAATTTAAACTTCATAAAAGTTGTTATGGTTTTTAATAAGACATTTTCCATAATTTCGAAAATAATATTAATTTTTTTCTATCACATAAGGATGTTTTTACAAATCGGGAAGAAAAAACTTCCTTAAATCAAATTATTATTTCGTTTA
>NW_013668252.1:41133-48337 GCF_000517525.1 Limulus polyphemus
CTCTGTTAAAATGTACCGTGCTTATATTACTGGTAGATATAAATACTAGTAGATTGATGTTTCATTTGTAACTGAATGAATGGTGTTGGTAGTACTGAGGACAAAAAAAACAATACGGTGTCAAAATAATGTCTCAATTTTCATTTTACTAAGGTAATTATGATAAACTCAGTAAAATAACTGTCAAAATAAGTCTGTTAAGTAGATGTAACTGAAGCATGTTTTTGTTTTTTTTATCCACAAAGTTACAAAATGGGCTATTTGTGCTGTGTCCACCATGGCAGTAATTCAGAGAATGTATCAGTTAATGCCTACTAAACTATTTACACTACAAAAAATATCGGGACTTTGGTGGTAACTTCTGTTAACTGTCATAGGTAATAAAAATTACTTGGAAGACATTTTGTACCCATTGAGGAAAGTATATTATTAAAATGAACACCTTGATAAAAAAAAAATGTTAATTCTGAAAGGTTTGAGAACTTTGATAGACTACGACTGCCTATTGAAATAAAAAGAAAATGACTTTCAACTTCTATACTGAGGCCTTCTTTCAACAGGCAGTTGCATTCTTTTACAGTTCTCAGACCTACTAGTCCACTCTGCCTGAAGTTCTACTGAAACAACATGATTCTAAAAGTTTTTAAGTATCCAGTTTAATCTTACAATGTGCCTTTACTATCTCAACTTTCATGTATATATATATTTTGAAATCTACATAAATGAGCTGTAATATTCCAGTTGTACGAATGCTGTTTATTAGGGCATGGGGTCCAAGCTACTTAGACATTGTTTGAATGTGTAAAGAAATATTTCAATCCAGTTTTTAACACACTTTTATGCAGTTTTGACGATCTCATAAAATTTTAAGCACTGCAACTGTTTCGTATAGAAAACACCAATACACTGAGAAACAAAAGTAAGAGATCCACTGAGGGTTTGTCCACAAACTTGGACATTTTCAGGAGCATACAAAGCATAGACTTCTTTTGTGAACCTCTCCCCAAGCAACTTTTTGGAAACTGAAAACAAGTGTTTAAGTCTACAAACATTGACGAAGTTTCTGCTTGTCACTACTTCTACAAATTATATATCAATAGGAAATGATGTCCTTTCAACATGGCTAGGTGGTTAGGCCTAGTAAGCCATGTGGTAAGGCTCAGCATGGTCAGGTGGTTAAGGTGCTTGACTTGCAATCTGAGGGTCGTAATGTTGAATCCCAGTCCCACCGAACATGCTTGCTCAATAGCAAGTATGTTCATTATTGGGTTTCAGTTCTGCAAGTCAAGCACTAGACCATGAAGGAAAGTTAACTATGGAAATAGTTGATATAAACGTATGTCAGTTTTCTTTTATAAAGAACTACTAAGTATACAGATGTTACCCATTGTCCGATATTTCAATGTTTCAACATGCTAGTTCTACAAGTTACACTATTCTCTTAAGTATTGGCTAAACTTAAACCATCCACAGATGAAAGAAATGTGTGTCTAGAATCAGTGATCTCTGACCTTTAATTTTTTCCAATAAGTTAAAATTTTGTTGAGTTTGTATTTATATATACATGTGTGTATATCTATATACACACACACCAAGTATATAAAATTCTTTCTTTAAGCTTCTAATTAATTTTAACTAGTAATGTATTTAAATCGTTTAATAGAATTTTTTTTTACATATTTTGTAATCCTCAAACATTTGAACTTTCATTTATTGTTAGTTTTCAGAACCTTTTCTCCAACCCTCCCTTTCCCCCTTGCATGAAATTCAATGTTACACCTACAACACTCTTTCACTCCATTTTTTGTTCACTCGGGCTGGTTGTGTCTGGATTCCTGCTTTTAAAATTCCCTTACGTAATGTGATGTTCAAGATGTCAAAGAAGCTTGTACAACAACTGCGGCTGGTTGTGTCTGGATTCCTGCTTTTAAAATTCCCTTACGTAATGTGATGTTCAAGATGTCAAAGAAGCTTGTACAACAATATCTCGCTAATGTGGCAGTAAGCGCCACCAAATGCTACTGTGGCAGCAAGCGCCACCAAAGCTGGGGAAGATTCCGATTATTTTATGGATTTACTAGATAGCATTGATTCTGATGAGTTGATGCAGTGAACATGAAATAACATTTAGAGGCCATATATGTATTAGCCTCATTGAATAAGTTAAAAGACACTCCCCCTGAGCCCCCTTTCATACAATGTTCCCTTGCATGAAAATCAATGAACATCTACAACAGCTTCTGTGTTGTAAAGGTGGGTTACTGATAACTACTTAACTAAATAACTACTTAACTAACTTTCAAACTTTACACTTCCTGCTCACTCTTGAAGAAGGAACGCTGATCTTTTATTGAACAGGATTGTTTGTTTGAACTTAAGCACAAAGCTACACAATGGGCTATCTTTGCTCTGCCCACAATGGAAGTACTCAAGAGGATATCCTTCGTGTTTTTCTCAACCATGATTTCTGTGTACCCTTTAATCACTCTGACCATAAAGAGAAAACAATATATTGTTTTTGGGTCAACAGTCATTTATCAATTTAGTAATTATATCAAATTTGCCCATATTTTTCTAAAATTATAAAACAACAAAAACAAACTAATTTAATCAGATCAAAAATATCTATTGTGCATGTTTTAAGTAAAACGTTCTATGAATGATAAAACTAATATGTTTATACTTCAATTTTACCTATTCAAATAACATTACCTCTGTAATACAGTTTGTAGGAACCAGTCAGGGTCTAAATGAGTGGCACAAACTTGCAGAAGAAACAGATCAGCATCAACCATGGAGTTACAGAAATGACACTGGATATACGTCATAGCCTGCCCTTTAATCTGCAACCCGTTACGGACCCAAATTCCGCATAAAATCTCATGGAATGCAACCTGAGTAAGAGAAGTTAAGTTATATAGTAGTGATATACACATACAGATGTTTACTGATTTTCAAAATAAGTACACTTGTAGCCTCATTTCTTTAAATATCTCAAGCACAGCGAACATTTTCTTAGAATATAAACAAACTTTAGGAGGAATGTGTCTTAACACATTTTAAAAATGCAGAAATTAATATAAATACTCACAGAAATAAAACTAAGATTAATGTTTTGTATTAGAAATTACCCATAATCCAAGTGAATCTTTTAAAACTCCTACTATTTTAAGTATAGATTTTGATGTAGAACATACTATTGCCTGAAGAGGATGGATCATTAGCTGCTGTAAAAGTTCCTTTCGGGGAAGAAGTTCTGTCAGTGTTGCCCCCTGGTGGCTAACAGCCTGACATAAAAATGAAGAATAATACCGATGGAGAGGCAAATGAAAGGATACTTGGTCTGGAATAGCCTAGAGAGAGAAAAAAAAAAATCACACAAGATTTTAGAACTTATCTAAAGATAGTAATGTACTTTAACCTTCCAGTGGATGAAACTCCCCAACTGATATAAATTAAAACTACAAAAATAACTTTAAGTATCAACAAAAAACACAAAGAATCTCAGTCATCATTGCTCACACGACTGTAAACCTAAATCTTCAATCACAGCATCTTCCCAAAATTCTAAGCTGAATGATGTTTTTATATATAAATATAACTAATTTCCAAAACCTTCTTCACAAAAAGAATACACATCAAGAGGATACATTGGAGAAAACTTCTCTCTACAATTAGCTGCAATTTCTATCTTAAGTAGTTTACACTCAACATTTTATTCCTAATGGATCAAATGACCAACATCCTGCTCCAGATGTTATCAAGCATCTTCAAGGTAACAAGAGTAAAAAACCATGAATATTTACTGACTCAAAAGCACATCAACAAGGGTTTGTTTGTTTTGAATTTCACACAAAGCTACACAAGGGCTATCTGCACTAGCCGTCCCTAAATTAGCAGTGTAAGACAAGAGGGAAGGCAGCACCACCCACTGCCAACTCTTAGGCTACTCTTTTACCAACGAATAGTGGGATTGACCATCACTTTATAACGCCAGCACGGCTGAAAGGGCGATCATGTTTGGTGTGATGGGGATGCGAACCCTCAGATTGTGAGTCGAGTGCCCTAACCACCTGACCATGCTGGGCCAACAACAAAGGAACTATAACAAGTGGTTTTATGTGAACTAAACAGCCAAATTAGTACAAATTTGTTTTTTAATAATGGGTGCTAAAAGAAACATACAAACAAGGGAAGATACAGCCTTACTCTATAGCTCTTTAGAAATTCAACTATCAGTTCAATCACTTTCAAATTACTAAAATAGTTATTCTGATTCACAAAATCAGATGTTAAAGCAAGAATATTTTATTTATTTGTCTCTTTTAATGTTTTTTTATTTAATATATATAACATTAAATACGAAACCAAGTTACCCAAGTTGTGTGTAAATATGATATAACGAACAAACTTCAGGTTTTCAATTAAGGTACAAGGATTAGATAAACATTTCCATTTTTATCCTTATTTATTTAGAAAAATGCATTTGATATAGATAACCAACTGCCAAGAATAAAGACAAATACAATTACATCCCTAATTTAACCCTAGAAGTTTATTTCAGAAATAGCATTCATTCTGGGTAATAAAAACCTCTGTATCTTCTAGTTTAATCATTCTCACCTGATCAGATAAAGAAAAGCTTATTGCATCAAACCAGTCCTCGAGGGCAGAAAGACAGCATGAGAGAACTTGCTTGCTGATGTCTAGAGATTCCTAATGGGTAAAAAACAAACAAATATATATCAGAAGGAATTCAGAAATTCAAAGTTAACTTTAGAAATATGGTTTGATTTTATTAAATATTCCGAGTTAACTCTCTTACAAAATTAGTAGTTTCTAGCAAACCTAAGCATCAATAGTACTCAGAGATGCATCAGAACTATGCTTGGGGGTTAGTGTTAAATAAAAATACTTCAACAGGAACATGAAATACTATAGAACAGCTGTGAAAATGGTGTTGTGGAAGAGCAAACTATGAAGTAAAATACATTTTTCTTCATAAAGGACTGACAATAGAAAAAAAAAACAAAAAACTTTTGTCTGACACCACTAGGGGTCAAGGAGTCATAGTATTTTGATACTGTTATTAATAAAAGTTAAAGAAGAGGATTTAAAATAAATATTTCTTTTTAGGGATTGTTCACAATTTTCACAAGGGTATAATACATTATCTATGAGGAGAAGTTTCTGTATGCTTTTCTATAAATGTTGAAAGGTTTGGTTTGTTTTGAATTTTGCACAAAGCTACACAAGGACTATCTGCACTAGCTGTCCATAACTTAGCAATGAAAGACTAGAGGGAAGGCAGCTAGTCATCACCATCCCCCACCAACTCTTGGGCTACTCTTTTACCAATGAATAGTGGAATTGACCATCACATTATAATGCCTCCATGGCTGAAACAGCTGCAGGGGCATTATTATATAACTGTCAGTCCACCTATTTATTGAAGGTTCAGATAAGAAATTTACTTTTTATTTCAAGTGTTGTAGCCTTCCACGTTACACGAGCAAAAATAACAGACATCTCTATGGTTTCTAGGCTCACACCAGACCATTGGAATTCCAAAAAGCAAAATCTTTTTGTTACCTTTAGTCCATTGTCTTAACTATTTGACACAAACAGTGCAAACTTTGTGTGGACTCCATGATTTGCCTTAGTCCCAAAGTTTTATTTCAAAATAAACGTAATATGCTTGTTTGATGAATTCTGTAACATTTTGCCTTTGTTTCTTTACAACAAATTTACCACAAATATAACAGAATATGTTTGAGTCATTTACACAACCTCTTGTTGCCATAGCAACAATTAAATAATATTGAAAAGAAAAACATAATGTCAAAATGCACACACAAACAAATACTATCCAGAAATGACACATCACGTGGCCCGTTAACTGTTTATATACTAGTGGTGTGATAAGATTCTCACTTCGTGATTGGTCCACAGAAATCTATAGCCAGTGGTTGTCAACATTTTAAGCATAACAAAATGTGACCCAATTTCAATGAAAATGATTCACTTATGTAACAGTGCATATGACGTTTTGTGAAAAGTCTGTACGTGATGGAGAATAATGGATATCATTTTTGAATTCTGCGTACAGGAATTTCTGTAGAACATGTAAAAACTTCAAGACAATAAAACCATCGGAGGCCTGTATGATCATAAAGGCTATATCATAAAAAAGTTTTGCAAATATTGCAAGGTTGATTTATATATTCTGCTAATAATTAAACTATTATTTGTTCAAATAAGCTACAAATATGATGGATTCAAATAAATATAAATGTAATTAATTTTTTTAGAGCTAATAATTTAAAGTTACTATTAAAATGGAGTTACCAAGCTTTGCATGAAATGTCATCAACGTTGCCAAGAAGTTCAAAGCTCCTTCCAACATCGGCATGATCTTGTCAGCATCAAGATAAGTTAACTTACAAAAAGAATGGAATGAAAACCAGTCAAACACGTGAAACCTGAAAATAAAAAGTACAATCATTCTTTTATGGTTTCAAACCAAACCACTAAAAATATTTTTACCAATAATCTAAATCTTCTTACACCATCTAAGAATGCAATATTAACAGTATGTACTTCATCACAATCAAAAAACGTTGCATTTTATTTAATATAAAAATACTTTAAAAAAGTGAAGAAGGTGCTGCGTACAAACACATAAGATGATCTATTGTCAGTCATGAAATGTTTGTCTGCTTTTGTTGAGGGCTATCTGCTCTAGCTGTTCCTAATTTGGAAATGACAGACGACAGGGAAGGTAGGTAGTCAACTTGACCTATTTTATAAATAACAAATCTGCTATAAGACCTGTTGCTCGTGCACCTGATATATCTGTACATACTCTACTGGAGACTCTTGATACAGTGTCATCTGATTCTGATATGAATAGAAATGATGATAGGGATTGTTTTCAACCTGAAACATCTGGAAAGGTTTCATCAAGATATCATCAGGGAAGGTGGAACATCAGCATGATGGCTGATTACTGGTGGTCATTGAAACGAGATGCTCCAGACACAATACATAAAAGAAAGATCACAGCACGTAGTTTTGAGACTAAAAACCATGGATTTCGACAAAAAAAAAACATGATGTATGATGATGCATATTCGTTTGATATCGAATGTTCTTTTCTTCAGTTTGTTTGTATTTTTGTTAACAAACATGATAATAAAAAATG
>NW_013668252.1:48618-52288 GCF_000517525.1 Limulus polyphemus
TTTAACGAAAGCTTCTTACATAGTTTTCAAGATGAGAAATTAACGGTACATTTTAACAGAGTTTAACGAAAGCTTCTTACATAGTTTTCAAGATGAGAAATTAATGGTACATTTTAACAGAGTTTAACGAAAGCTTCTTACATAGTTTTCAAGATGAGAAATTAACGGTACATTTTAACAGAGTTTAACGAAAGTTTCTTACATAGTTTTCAATATGAGAAATTAACGGTACATTTCAACAGAGTTTAACGAAAGCTTCTTACATAGTTTTCAAGATGAGAAATTAACGGTACATTTCAACAGAATTTAATGAAAGCTTCTTACATAGTTTTCAAGATGAGAAATTAATGCCCACATTGCAGTTGCCGATGCTTCCAGCTCTGCAGAAAAAGCAGCGTAGTAGGTATTGGGTTCAAACTCTACGTGAGCCGAAAGTTCTCGCTGATTGACGTTCATACCTTCAACAGAAAGAAACACTAGTATCACTTAACATATGAGAACTTTTCAACAACATCAAAGCTAAAAAGAAATTAAAACCATTTTTTTTTCCTTCAGTTGAAGCTTTGTTTTGCATTTTAGTAGCTAATTCGTTAATTTTAATTCCACAAACAACATTTCAGTAATAAGACTACAAAAAATAATCCAACAGTTTTTATGTCTCTATGTCAGTTTAGATTGTGTAAAATTAAAGAATCTTCCATAAATCTCAGAAATGTGATAAATATCAATATCTTGTATACCCAGCATACAAAAATATGATTTGTCTTTGTCAAAGCACTCGTCGTTGCTCAATTAATAAGTAAACATCTTTTATCAACTAATATCTTTATTAAATATTCAAAATTTATGAATATCCTACACCAAACTTGCATTGTACAGCAGATGTTTCACTGTTTAAAGTTACTTACCCTGAAACATTGACAAAAAAGAAAACCAAATCTCTAGTAATGATTGATCTTTCAAAAACTCCAGGGCCACTGGACGATGAGTCAGCACATTGTTAAGATCACTGACTACTGGCCAATAACAATGATCTTTCATAACTCGATTACCGCAGTTAACAACAAAATGAAAATTTTTTTCTGTATCTGAAAATATTTAAAGAAATACATCTTATTAAGTATCCAGCTCCAATTATAAAGTTTTATACAGAATGGTGGTTACAGATTAATGATTAAGTTAACATTACACGTCAACACTATCTTTAATTAAAACTTAAACAATGTTATACAATTATTGTTTTATTGTAATACTTTCTACTACGTTTGACATTTAAATCAAGTCACTTTCTGTAATCTAAGAGTATTAAAAAAATGTTTCATATATAAATAAATAAACACAGGTTGAAGTTAAATTTCTTTTTGTATTTCACCCTTTTTTTAGTTTCCTTCCTAAATCTAATTTAGAACTTCTGTTTTTTCTAAGTTTGATTCTTTCCTGTGCTTTTTTTGGGTGTTCTGCTCATGTCTGTGGATGACTAATAATCTGATTACCTGATCGAGGTTTGAGGAAGCAAGTGAATACAATACATGAAGCAATGATTTTACAAACAATTTAACTCCTAATAAATGAGAATAAATTTGTTCTCTAAATATTTTTGAATCATCTATCTTACCTACCTACAAGCTATTTTAGAGTCAGGTCTATATTTTGTAAATGGTAATTTGATGAATATTAAACCATTGATAATTTGTAGTATGAGCTTGATGTGTTTAAGACTAAATAAATTGCTTCAAACAGCAATAGCATTTCTGTAACCTATTTACAGGTTGGTTAGAAAGCCAGATAAATTACAGTAGTTTTGGGACATTCTATTCTAGTGTCGATATACATTTTTATGTTTATAGTAATTTAAATAAAATGTTTTTTAATTGTGTACCAGCTTAACATTGAATATTATTTATGATTTTACATTTTTATGTGTTCTAAAATGAATATTTGAAAGCTATATGAAGTACTGACAATCAACAAAGGGGGAAAAAATAGGGTTACTAAATCGTGCATAAAAAATTTTGACTTTTTGTGTACAAAAGACTCGTAATGTTTACTAAAAATTTCATGGTGATCATAAAATCATTCAATATGGCCAAACCTATATATAGTTCTTTTCTAGGAATTTGTAATTCAAGAACTAATCAAATTACATAGTAGAAATATCTGTTTATCTCCAAATATTTTAAAGTGATTAAAATTGACTATTTATTGTTTTGACTACATAATGTATATATTATAAAACATAAATTTCTATGAAGTTTTCTTAAAAGGTAATGTAAAAATAATGATTTTTATTATTTAATTATTATTTTAAGTAGATTTGTTGGAGTCTAATTGAAGTGAAAAGTTTTGCTGTGAAGACAACTGGCATATGGTAACTTTGATTATAAATAAATATAAACCCATGTTCTCTATGAAGTAACAAAGTTTGTGACTTGGACTATGAAAGCTAACATTATTTTCAAAGCCAAGGTGTCAGTTTCACAAAATTAAATAGAAGCATTATGCAAAAATGTACACCCATACTCAATTAAACTTAAAAGTATTTCATTATATAAATAAAACAATATTCAATATATTCTACAAACTAAACGAACCTTGCAAAGTATTCTGGATCAAAATTTTCATCATCATAGCCTTTAAGCTAATCACCATTACATGTAGTAACTTGAAGTTTTTTGTCATTCTGAAAGCCAGAGCTTCATTACTAAACAGCTGAACACTGACATGTACAACCCTATTAGATAGAGTATCAGAATCTGAAGAATGAGCCAACATCACACTAATGCGACTGTAATGATGAACAAAAGTCTGGGTAAATGCCTCCTGAAAAATTTAAAAGAAATTAAACTAACTGGAAATCAATCGAACAAAAAAAGAAAAGTTTCATTTCAATTCGAACTAATGGAGCAATACATTATATATAGAATTATACTTTACTATAAAAAAAAAAACTTATTTAAATATGATGAATAATACTAAAATTATTTCATAACTTAGTAACAGTAATTACAGAATTGTGTTTCTAGAAAAAAGTAATTATCTAACACAAAATTATGTTTATGTTTCAGTAGAGAATGTACAATTTGTACTTTGTTACTACTTTCATACAGGTTAGGTTAAAATTTACTGTCTGATCTTATTCTGGATATTACATTATAGCACGGTTTACAAACAAACTACATGTTTCTCTATTGTTGCATATATGGACCTTATTTACTGTCTGATCTTATACTGGAGATTACATTATAGCACGGTTTACAAACAAACTACATGTGTCTCTATTGTTGGATATATGGACCTTATTTACTGTCTGATCTTATACTGGAGATTACATTATAGCATGGTTTACAAACAAACTACATGTTTCTCTATTGTTGGATATATGGACCTTATTTACTGTCTGATCTTATTCTGGAGATTACATTATAGCATGGTTTACAAACAAACTACATGTTTCTCTATTGTTGGATATATGGACCTTATTTACTGTCTGATCTTATTCTGGACATTACATTATAGCACGGTTTACAAACAAACTACATGTTTCTCTATTGGACCTTATACAAAGTTATTCTTCTGTAAAAGGCTTCACTCATTCAAGTTAAATTCCAATTCATAACAGTGTTCATAAAAGACAATAGAAACAAAAAAAATGTTGAACTGCACTAGAATA
>NW_013668252.1:53003-68662 GCF_000517525.1 Limulus polyphemus
AACATTTCCTGTCACTAGCATAAACAAAGGGACTAATAACTGGCTTTCAAAATGTTCTACTAAATACGGTTATCACCTACAATTACTTTCAAAGATACACCACTAAGATAAATCAGTGATGCAAGAAATCAATTTTGTACAGAAAAGTTCAGATGTGAAAAGAAAAGATTGAATATAAAGACAAACCTTGTAATGAGGGTCAGGCAGCATGTTAAGTAAGAAACAGATAAGTTTCTGAGGAAATTCAAACTTGACTGTCCAAAACACCAGTTCCTCAAGGAAAGTGCTGTGTTTTAAATCAGGATGGAAGGATGGAATAGCTGTAAATAAGATAATAAATCCTGCTACAAAACTCTTTCATTTAATAATATAAGAAATTATAAAACATATTCCAAGCCAATGAATTAGATACCATAAAATAATATCCAGTCTAAAAAACGATGTTCAATGTTTCTTTAGAGATTAGAGGGAAGGCACTTGTCAACAGCACGCATCACCAACTGATGGTCTTTTCTTGCTTGATCAGATAGTGGGATTTGACTGTCACTCTAAAAATTCACCCATGGCTTCAAGTATGGAGCACATTTTTGCAGTAATGAGACACAAACCACAAATCCTCAGTTCCATAATCCTCGTATACCAACCACTAGGCCAGTGTGAAAGATATAACAATATATATCACTCGATTTTAACGGTTGTCCAAGATGACTAAAACCTTCCTCGGACGACCAACTAATGGACAATAAGTGCCCTGGAACAGATCCTTACTCAAAACAGCATCACAGTCTACTGTACACTTATCCATGCCCACACTACACACATAATGTTGACCCTGATCCTCAACCAAAATAATCAGTAAATTCCCTAACAACGAATATGTATTGGTACGCAAATAAGCAAAGTACATTTCTCATCAAAATTCCTAATGCAGATTATTCTCCAAATCATTTATAATCTTCATATTTATATGCAAAAATAAGTTATTATTAAACAACGGACTACCAGCTCGTTCCGATCCCAAAACTTCCCATACTGCTTTGTACAATATTAACTTTTTAAAGTACTTTCAAATTACATTGAAAAATAATTTACTTCCACAGCTACATTTTAAAACACATTTTATTTCCATCTGATCTGTAGAACAGCAGCTGGGAACTACTAATTTAGATAATCACTATTGGTACAATGAATCCCCACAGTAGCTAAGTTTAGTTAGAAATAGTACAATGAATCCTTACAGTAGCTAAGTTTAGTTAGAAATGGTACAATGAATCCTTACAGTAGCTAAGTTTAGTTAGAAATGGTACAATGAATCCTTACAGTAGCTAAGTTTAGTTAGAAATGGTACAATGAATCCTGACAGTAGCTAAGTGTAGTTAGAAATGGTACAAAGAACCGACCATCAAATCCAAACATAATTCAGTTAATAATTGGATAATATTATAGATAGCCAAGAAGTGGTAAATTGAGCTCATACAATCAGTCTGAACCTTGGATTCTAAACTTTTTGTTTGAAAACTTAGGACTTTCTAATGTAGAAAATGTTGACATTTTTAATACTCAGCTACTTACAATACTGTAGTTTTTGCCCTTTCTTTTAACCTTAGTGTTTTAATAATTAGAAATATATAATTCAACGTTACTTCCAAAATAATCTTTCCAACTGCTCTGCAATGATTCTTCTACTGTTTAAAATACTGAATGGGTCACTGGTGTCACCCTTGTGCATGACTGAACACATGAAAAACTACAAACCATAGCAACTTAAGAACTTGATAAACAATCACCTCTATTAAACCAATCACATTATATCAAAGCAAAATATAATAATCAATGTATCAATAAATAAAAAATGTATTATTAAAAGATTAAGCTTACACATAAAATTCCATAATTTCATTTTTGCTTAACAGAATTTTTTCTAACTTTCATTGAATACTTCCCCCCCCTTCAGAATGAAGAAAAGTTGGAAAAACCAAAAAGAAGATGTCCAAAAAAAAGTCTGAAACCATAGGTGATTTACAGCTGCTCTTACTTTCAGTTACGTGATTGATTACAGTGCTATCAAAATATGAGTTAATCCTACTGTTAATTCAAACCTGTTTTGAATTACAGGGACAACATGTGGAACACATTCTACAAAATTCGTACAAGTGCCCATGATTCCAGACTTTTTTTGGACACCTTGTATTACCCTTGAAAAAAGTTGGAAAACCATAAAGAAAATTTACTGTCCTCTAATTTACTCATTTTATTAAATTCTTTACAAAGGGAAGGACCATATAAATAACAAAATAAAAACAGTATGAAGCTTACATCAAAGCAAAATACTCAAATTGCAAACATGTCCAAAAAATTCCTTAATGTTTTTTACAGCTGTTTTTTGGTTACAAATGCATGAAAATATAAATTAAGTACCTATACAAAAACATAAAAATGTTTAAAACAATAAAGTCTACATAATCTGAATAGAAATCTTTAACTTTTTGTTATAGGCTTAAACACAAAACAAGCATTATTTAAAATGAATAAACAATATATAAATTCTTACTTTCCTGATACTCTACTGGACAATCACAGTTATGTAGAGTTTTCTTGGCTTCTTCATATAAAAGCTGGCTTCTCCTTAGGTATCCAAGACTTTCAGGATAACGCTGATCACAGTCTGGAAGAGCACAACAGATTTATCAACTTTCGAGTTAACTACTTACACATCTTCCAGGTAAACAAACTCAACACAAACTGTCATATGTATCCTCTACTGAAAAACACTTTGTATTATGTTCTGCTTTCCAAGAAAGCACATGTAAATTTTATACAGAATATTGTTGAGCTTATTCACAATGAAAGTAATCTTACCATAGAAGCAACTCCCATATAAACAGATTGAGCAAAAAACATCAATGTGTGTCTTAGATTATCAAATATAGTACAAAACATTTCTATATATACATCTTTCCAGTACTACTATATGGATTAAAGACCGTAAGTCTCATTTTAGGACTATGAGATGTAATTAAAAATCTTTTTGACTGTAGATGTTTCCCCACTCATAACTTTCTTAATTAACACCCTCACCACAGGCTCAGTTGATTCGAATGAATCTGTAACCCCAAGTTGACCTTTATAGTTTTTGTACAATAACTTCTAATATATTTTGTGTATCTTCCAAAATTTTGCAGCCTTTCAGTAATCATTAGTCATTTGTTGCCAAAAAACTCTGAATTTTTTAATGAAGTATTTTCACTAAAAATTTCTCCATGAATATACTGAGTAAACTGTTGACTGCTTATAGTGCAAAATGATTTTCATGTTGAGAGTAATGATATTTGTCTTCATTTGAAAAATCTTAAATTTCATTTGTATATCTTTAAAATCTCCTAAACACGTTTCAAATGATTGTTTTCAGTAAAACTTTATATTTTATCTGTTATTTTCTCTACCCTAACTATATACAAGGTTGGTCAATTTGACCGACCTTGTAACCACCAAAATAAATTTAAATTACCCTTTTTTCTTTCTAGAGTAACTTCAAATTGAAACTACATTTCTTTATCCTAAACAGCTTAAATATTGTAACAGTATACATATTAAAATCAGGACTATTAGCTATGTTTTTATGCCAAATTTATTTGTATATCATAATACAAAAATAATTTAACTAAATTTTGAATGTAATTCACTAAAACCTTGTGACATGCACAGAAAAAGATGTCCATAGTGAAAGTGTTAAACCTTTACAGGTTTTCACTCACAGGCATGCATAAATATATTTCAAAAATATATACTTTTGTCCACCCGAAGTTAGTGTGTAGGAGGCCTTTCACTCCTATAAAGCACAGTTTTGAAGATGCTTAAAATGCAACATATGGTTAATGAATGAAGTGTATAGTCTAATGAGATGCATTTCATTTATTTCTTTACTAACAGTAGAGTAAAACTATGGGGAAAATTACATAAGACACTTGACTCCGTTTGTATAGTTCTGCAAGTTGCCAAAGCTGACAGAGCAGAAGGGTGAATAACACCCAGCAGAATGTATCCAAGCAATGTAGCTTATTATATTCAACCTTCAATGCTACATTTTTCACTCTGATGAAGAAGGACTCTTCAAAGAAACCACCACACTCGTACAGTCTGAAACTTGGTCAAATCTTCTTTCACTAGAACAATCACTACATCTCGGCAGCTTTGAGATGAGTTAGAACTTTACATTCATCAATATGATCAACTGCACAGATATTACAAGTCTAAGGAGACTGTTCATTTAAGAAACTGATTTTACAATAAAAAAAATTAGAAACACACAGCTTACTGATATCTGGATCCACCTCCGACTGTTAGAAATGCTTCAACTCTACAGGTATGCTGTTTAACATTTAATACTTTTCTTTATTCAATACTAAGTAGTTGTGAAGTTTGGATCACCTACTTTAGTTGGGCTCCTATAATCTGGTCTCTTTAAAAGTCAGTTAAGTCACACTTCTTTCTCATGGCACAGAGTTTACTTATTTTAAATGATACAGATCACCTGTCTGAAATGTCATTGGAATAATAAATTAATCAATCAGCCAAAAACCTAGTTCATACAATATCTGGGGAATAATACATACATCTTTAAACAAGTGTTGTTTTTTGCCTAACCCCTGCAGATCTTACTGGAATATATTCTATATCATCAGTTTATACTAACATACAGTTTGATAATACTGAAAAGCAAATAGATACATGCGTATTCTTTTACAAAAACCTATCAGACTTAAAATTTACTAATCAACATTTAAGTATTATGGTTCATGAGTTTAAAGTTGTTATTATAAATATTTTATGTAAAAATATTAATAGTCTGATAATTCTCAAGTAAGACATACAACCCTAGTTTTAACTACCAGCCACCAAACTCAAGTCAAGGTTCAAATGTTATGATTATTTCAACTCAACATGACATACACTGTGCACCACTTTCATGCTCTACATTAATAACAGTAAGCTTTGAAAGTGGAATTTTAAAGAACATTTTTCTGGACTCTTATCTTTAATTATAGATAAACCTTAAATGTAACGACTGTAACACAAAGTTGTAAGTACCTTTTTTTAGCACATACCTTCAACAAGACAGCTACATGAATAAGTTCTTGGATTAGTTAATGCTCTTGTCATCACCATTCTCATAGCTCCCCCCATTTCACTCAGGTGATGTAGCATCGAAAGGAACCCATCCGCTTCGCTAATAACACTCAAGTCTCCTACATTAAGCCAACAAAGCAATTTTCACATACAGAATACATAACTGTAAAATTATGAGATTGTAATGACTTTGTGGTCAGCCATGTTAATGTAATAATGAACTGTGACCACTAACTGTAAAATTATACTTTTAAGATGGTTAAAAGAAAAGAAAGAAAAAAAAGGCAAAATATAGATTATAAAAAGAAATCCCTTAAAATATGTAGACAAATAATCCTAAATATGAACAGAATTATCTAGAACTTCAACTTTATCATCTCTGTATTAATTGATGTTTTATCCCTCATTTCCTCATATCTTTAACAATATTATAAAATAATTGCCAGCATCATTAAAGTATGTGTGTTTTACCACTCTCTCATAGTATTTCACGCACTACTTAGATTATGTATCTCTGGTTTCTGGCTAGTCAGACTTGTCAACAAAAGGTTTTAATCTTTATTTTCTGTCAAAAAAAACAAACTCTGCCCTAAAATATTTGTTATTAAATTCCTTAAGTTTAATCTTAAAACTCAGTTCTTTTTGCCATTGAATTTAATTTGAACTGACCAAAGCAAGACCTTCAAAATACTTCCTTTGTTGAGTTGACCAAGATTGATCTGCCGTTCAGCAAGGTGTCAACTTTTAAATTAGTAGTTGCTTATACATAATCATGATTAATGTATTTTAGTTCTGAATAGTTCAAACCCAATTGAAAAATGTTTTCAAGGTAACTTAGAAAGTGGAGAAATTTTCATGAATTTATTGTTCATTCTGGTGAACAATAAGACTCTTCAGCAAACTAACTAAATAAAATACATAACATTCTTCAGTGAAGCATTCTGTTAACAAGTAAGTAAAACATGAGTGTATATATGATTTTAAGACAAATGAACAGCCCATTCTTAGAAAACAACCAGCAAAAAAAGAAAAAGTTAAATAACAATTAATATTATGAGTAAGCTAGCTAGCTAGCTAGTTACTTATATATTAAGTACAGAGATAGAAATAATGAAATCAAATTACATTCACTCGAAGGAAAGCTATCAGGAAGATTACATTCCCTCATGTAAAGTTTCATTTCCTCATGAATTGTTTTTTTATTTAATCTATGCAATGTATTTTCACTGGTCATAACTAAAGGAATATGATATGGATGGACCACACATTCCCGATCAGGAAAGCCAACTAAAAAGATGAAATTCCTCGGGAATAGGAACGCAATATTTCGATTCCTGAAGTGTAGTTAATTCAATATACTGTTATTATGCTCTTACTTTAAAGAATATAATGCACTGTTTTATTGTTTCATCAATTGGGCAAGTTAACACAAGTAAATTATAGTGAAAGGAAAGTTCCCAAAGAATCATTTGACCATGAATTAATATCAAGTTACACTTAACTAGCACACAAACCACTAATAAACCTTTTTCTTTACTTCATGGAAAACTGTTCTATCATAATAAAATATGGACTATTTATACCAAAATTATATCTCTTTATCAGATTTTATATTAAAACAATATTTAAAAAGGAAATTAAACAGAAAAATTTTTATAACATACTTTGCTGACAAGATAGAAGAGGTTTACTTAGATGTTTGAGTAAAAAAACTACCGTAGTTGCTCCAGCTTGAAGGAAGCAAATGAGCAAATACACCTTGTTTTTCAATTCATATCAAACAATCGAACACAAACAGCTGAAAACTGAAGTTTCAAGAAATTTTAGCTCTTATTATCAGCCATATTCTACTGCAATTTAAGACTGGTAAGATGCTCCACTAACATCTAAAAAAAAAGTTCTAAATTAAATACCTGAGTTGGCACTGTGTTCTCGTAGATATTGAATAAGTCTGAGAATTACTCGAGGCATCATAGCTTCAGCAACACATAACAGATCTGGAGGAGCCAAGGTTTTGTTCAGCTGAGCTTTAGGTCCATGCCGATTGCAGAACCTTAATGAAATATTAATTCTAACTACAGTAACTTCCACAGAATTAAACAGGACACTATCAACACATTATTAGTTTTATCATCTCAAAACACCTATACCTTAAAAAAGATTTTGACAATTGAATGATATTATAAGGAATAACTTTTTCAGTGTTTAAGTGACAACAGTAATAGAGCATTTAAAGACATGAGTAACATATGCAACAGATAAAATGTATTGTATTCTCATTTCAAACTGACCAATATCCAGATGAAAAGTTTCATTTTTTTAATTAGTTAAGATGTATTGTAGTTTTATATAATAACTGAAAACAAAAAATTATTTTATTAAAGATAAGCCTCTCCCACTGAAAGTAGCTGTGAACATGAAAAAAATGAAAACAAAAGAATTTAATAGCACAAATACAACAATTTTGAGTTACAATAAGTTATTTCTTACAACAACTCTTTACTTTGTCTCAACTACTGCTTCCTGCTCTGAGTAAACAGTTCTCAGTGAACCTTATCAATTTTATTTTTATTGCATTTATGCACATAAAAAAAAATATTCCAAAAAAACAACATATCTATGGCATACTGTTACGGAAACTGAAAATCCACATTAGTGTTACATACATACATACAAGTGTATATCAGTCATATTGAGTAACTTAGTACTTGTGTTAACTGAAACAGGTACACTCACAATGTTGAAATGTATTAATAATTTCGTTTTGGGTGCGTACAAGTACGGAAACTTTAGCAAACAAAAGTTTCATCCAGCATAACATGACAAATATAAAATATTAAGATTTCATGCTGTACTTTTATTATAGAAAGCATCTTAAGTGCCCATTCTCCTTGTCTTAACAAAAGCAGAAAACATTTATATTTTGTCTATATTTATAAAGCTGTGAATGTTTTACTTGAGTTATATTTTTCTAACTTCTCATAAAATTATACCATAATATCATTGAGTAAGAAATAAAAAAAAAACAACAACTTAAAACGTATTTTTGGCAACAAAATATTATCACAACATAAACAGCTTATAAAACTGATATTCAGCCAGTAAGTCATCTTTTCTATTAACATGAAAAATCCTGAAACAACAACAACAAAAAAAAGTTTATCTTACATGTTACTTTAAAACAAAAACAGATGTTATGTATTTTCAATAATTACTTTTTTTTTAAATTTTAAACACAGATGTGTCTACAGGGTATGAAATTAATACGTGCCCTGTACCAAATGCTCCTAAAAATCATGTTGGGCATGTAAAAACTGAAAAGGCTGTGCCCGATTGGCATGAAAATATTACAGGAGTTGTTTCAGACCAAGTAAAACAACACTGTGGCTTCCATCAAGTTTAACAAGAGTGTACTCTGGACATAAATCAAGAATTTTTTCAGACCACAAACTTGTGATCTGGTGGCCTAAAACCATTGCAAAATTGCAAGGTTTCTCTTGCTTAGATTGTATTAAAATTTATAAATCATTTAGATGATTCTAATAAGTTAACAAACAAACCACTATCTGACCAAGATTTCAATCCACATTGGGCATATACAAAAAAGTTAATGTAATTTACCAGCCAGTGGTGTGTTAAATAACCAATGTTTACCAATACTAGTTAGTAAATTCATGCAGGGGCCAAAAAATTTGAAACAGAAATTATATCTTGCATATTGGTATATGTAGTTTATGTATGTTGCTTTCCAGCTTGGCTAAATCTCTACATGCATATATATATATTATTACTTGCTTAATACAGTATCTAGGCCTACACCTAGGCTAATATTAGTAGCAGTAAAACAATGCAGGATGTCCTAATGCTAAACAGAAGGCTATAGCAGAATCATAGCTTCATATTCCTATTTAGTTCTCAGGGTTTATGTATTCCATGCACTAGATTTGGGCCTACCTATAAAATAAGCAATAACCTACCTACCACAACCTTGATATGATATTTATGCTTGTGACCAGTTGGACGCAAATCTAGGTCTGCCCACATCTAGGCTAGCCTACCAAGCTCAGGTTTTAGCCACATGGCAGTACCTGCTTTATACAGGAAATTCTTAAACTGTGAACTTGGCTGTAATAATAATGGGTATTTGCTGTGAAAGCTCATGTATTTGAAGAGAAAAAACAACAACAATTTAGCAATAAATGGACACTTACAATTTTGTTAGGGGGAGAGGAGGTGAATATATTTTCACACCCACAAACCCTCTTCTGATACCTGATGACCGTGGCTGAGTGGCACTTAAATAAAAAGTTAATTTCATGACCTATATCTATTTATGTAAACACGCTACCCTGACTCTTTCATGACGCTCGTGTCTCCACAGTCGCACGCTCCTCCTGCCTGGCTGCGGAACATATTAAAGTCATGTCCTTCATGATTACCATGTTGAAAGCAGTCAGCACACAGAGACATACACGGGGAGATACCGCATGTCCGACATCTATATGCCACAAAATTGGCTGTCCACACCAAACCACAGGTTGTAGCATTGTCATACCTACGAACTATAAAACAATATATTTCACTGAAGCTTCCTCTAAATTATGTAATATGTGTATGTTTAACTTGCATATTTCAGAATTGTATTTACTAGTTTTTAACACCATAAAACTGTGTAAATTGTAAAGTATTTATTATGGTTGATGTTAAACTTTAAATTATGTAATACACGTATGTTTAACGTGCATATTTTAGAATTGTATTTACTATTTTTAACACCCTAAAATTATGAAAATTCCATTGTGTAAATTGTAAAGTATTTGTTATGATTGATTATAATTTAGTCTAAGAACACGGTAGTTGCTTTTATTTTAACATCAACCATAATAAATACTTTACAATTTACACAGTTTTAGGGTGTTAAAAACTAGTAAATACAATTCTGAAATATGCAAGTTAAACATACACATATTACATAACTTAGAGTTTAACTGTGACTTGGATTTTTGGTACCTCCAGTATAACAATATCAATACGACTATGAAGTGACGAGTTCCATGATTTACCAGTTAGGAACTTTTCTCTTTTGATCTTCTATAACCATTGATACTGATCATATGAAGAAACTTTATCATTCAAGCAATTTATCTGTAAAAAATTATAGGATCTTGCAAGTTACACACAACATTCTGCTTCACCGTGCTACAGTCTGCTACACACTCACCAAAAAATAGAATTAACAAGTCAACTCTGACGAAACACTAGCTTTAATTATAGGTTAACCTTAAATATAAACAACACTATGTATAGGAGAGAGAGAGATAAAAGAAAGATGAATTAGATATATGTACTTAAAACTACACATTGTATGCTCTATTAATCAGTATTCTGTGTTAATTTCGTCACCTCACAGAAACTACTGACAAATGATCAACAATGTTAAAGATAAGTCCACTGGTACCAAATCCAACTTGATGTTAGATTATTGAAACAGAATAGCAACAAGATGGAAAATGTTGGTTGGGATGATCAGCTTTATTTGTGAATGAATGCTCCAAAGAGAAAAAGTTGGCTCTTTTGTGCAGCATTAAATTGTCAGGTGAGTGTTGTCAACACAGACAAAAAGTTACTTTATAATTGTTTTATTCATTTTCCATGTGCACTGCTAGATTAATAAACTTAAAAATGGATTACATTAGGCTAAATTAGAAAAAAAAAAGAATTGAATTACATTCAAAGTTCTGGAAAAACTGGCGCAGATGAAAGGCTGTTTACGACATTCTGCTTGTTTTTATTCTAACAAATTATGAATACACAGCAAGGATTTAGAAAGACAAGTGTCATATTATTACAGACAACCAGCAAGGATTTAGAAAGACAAGTGTCATATTATACCAGATAACCAGCATGGATTTAGAAAGACAAGTGTCATATTATTACAGATAACCAGCATGGATTTAGAAAGACCAGTGTCATATTATTACAGATAACCAGCATGGATTTAGAAAGACCAGTGTCATATTATTACAGATAACCAGCATGGGTTTAGAAAGACCAGTGTCATATTCTTACAGATAACCAGCACGGATTTAGAAAGACAAGTGTCATATTCTTATAGAAGACTATGTTTTACAAATTTGCTAATTGTCAGTGAAAATGTTATATTTAATCTGAACCAAAATAATACAGTGGGTTTGACATACCTTTAGCAGAAAGTAAGATATTAAGTCTATACAGAATTAGTTGGGTCATAGAAAGCAGAAGGTTGTCATTAATTGGATGAAGCCATGCACATTGGGTTATTGTCACAAGTAGTGTACCTCAAGGTTCTGTGCTAGAACCTTTGTTATTTTTCATTTTCAATACAAAAATGATAAAAAAAGAATAATTCAATAGGTTAGGTTTGCAGAGGACACATGTTTCCCCCATGGAAAACTCAGGCACAACACAAGGTAAGGCAGTATTACTTCTCTAATAGGGTGGTCGACCTGTTGATTGGATAGTGTAGATGGACCAGATAGCTCCTATTTGCTCTTTGGAAATGAAATTTAGCTTGGATTAGTGATTGTTTAAACACCAAATAGGAAACCTTTGCAACCATCAAATAAAAAGGAAATATTTAAATAAATTTTCAATCATTAGGTCTCTGTATCGTGCGACATTTCTTTGATTCAAAAATGGGCAACTCTTGATGAAATTTCATACTTGTACTATACGTATGCCTTAGCTAAATTGTCAACTTGTAGTGACAAAGCTTTTTACTTTATGGAGAAGTAATCAATAAAATGAAGGCCACATACTGACTCTCGTAGAACATCCTATTATCAAAAATTGTCATAAATTCACTTTAACATTAGTTACTAATAGAGAGTAAAGATTTACTGATATATATAGGGGCTCTTGGAATAAACCGAGTTTAACATTTTGGCATTGTTTTCTTGTTTACAGCTGTTGTAACTCTGCTTGACCAAGTATAGGAATTACTTAAGCCATTTCTAGCTTAGTTAGAAAGCCAGATAAATTATGTTAATTTTAAGACAGTCCATTTTACATGTATGGCTATATTTCATATTCTAAATTACATATTTGAATCTTAAAAAACAATTTCTGAGACCACGTTATTGATACTAAGAATTAGAGATAATCTTTGATATCAACTTCTATTTTACAATTAAAAAAAGACAAGATTTTAGACATAAGTAATAAATTTCTTTGTTCTTATGTATATTTTTTACTTATTGTTACAAAGGTGACTGAAACATAAAAATTACAAACTAGTTAGGTTAGCTGAAGACACTTAAATGAAATTAAATGAACAAAATAATCATAAACAATGACATCATGCACCAATTGTGAGATCAGTTATGTAATTCGACACAAGCATGCCAGTAACTGGATCTGTTATTTACACAAACTGGTATGGTGTAACAAATAGCTATTGCCATAGTCTGAGAGGCTCCAGGTGTAACTGTAAAGAAATAAAACTAAGTGAAAAATTTATAAGCCCTGGCTGTAAAAATAAATGGTGTAATTGTCTGTTATAATGTGTAGTCATTGATGAAAAAAAAGGGTAATTTATATTTAGTATTTTTTTTTGTTACATGGTGGTCACAGGGTAGGTCAAATTGACCAAGTCTGTTAAAGAAAATATAAAGTTTTTACTAAAAAAGAAAGTTTTGATATTCATTTAAGAGGTTTCAGAGGTTATGAAAATTAAATTTGAAAACAGTAAGATGAAAAAAGTATGTTTAATCTTAACATGAAAATAACTTTGAACTCAGACTAGTCAGACTCTAGACTCTGTAAAATCATGGATAAATCTTTAGCAAAAATACTTCATTACAAAAATTTGGTTTTCTGAGCACCAAAGACCTGTAATATTTACTAGAAGTATATACATACTTTCACAATTACCTAGTGATTGTCAGTTTGACCAAAAAAGGATGGAATCCAAGTGCAGTTCTCCCAGGCAAAAAACATCCAGAGGAAGCACCTTGGATATGTGGGATTATGAAAAAAAATTACAGATATGGGTGTGATCGTGAAGGTTTTCATAACCAATCTGTTGTCAACAAGATGTAGTACCGAACATAGTGATAGTGAGCCATAGTTTGGTACCTGAGAAAAACAAATTAACTAAACATGGCGAGGGCTGAAGGACCATGAATTGTATGTGAACAGGCAAAGTTCAGTTCACCCAGACAAAAAACATCCAGGGGTATTAAGACTGGTGCACTGTAGCAAATGTTTTTTTAGCAATGCTTAGAGGGCAGACCAGGATCGAGATAGCTTTGGGTGAGGGAAGGTAAGACAGTTTTAGAAGACTATTGCTGTGTGGCATATTTCTGTTGCGTAATATGACAGGAAATAATGTGAATTATAGAGGTTATAAATGTTTTGTATTAAAAAACGAAAAAATGTTCAGGAAAAACTAATTGGGGTATTGATAAATTAAAATAAAGATGTGATACAAAGATAGATTAACAAAAAAATCAAACTAAAAACGTGAAAAATTATCATAAATAAATAAGAAGAATTAAGAAAGATTAGGGGCAAAATTAAAGAATTCACACCATACATGAGAAAGAAAAAAAACTATTTATTTATCAAACAGGGATCTAATTAATGGTTGAAGATAACTGATTCCAGGATCTTAAGTTTATTCCAAGAAGTTAAAAGTGGCAATCCAATAGGTTTCTTTCATTTCTTTATCTGGTTTAATTTTGAAACAGGTTTCAATATCTATTAGAATCATATCATTAATAGAATAACTGGTTTGAGTGAAGTGATGGACAACATGCAGGTCTTCTTTGTGTTAATAGAAAAGTTGTGGTTGTCGAAAGACTCTGTAAGAGTTGTTTGGGTCTGTCCTACATTCTGGTGATTGCATTTTTTAACACTATGTTAGATAAATGGTGTTGTACAATAAGCTTTAAGTGTTTTGGGTCATATTTCTCAGAAAAAAAGCTGGTAGTTTTTATGAAGTTGCAGGTTAGAATGAGCTTTATTACATGTATGAACAAAGACATTCTTCTGGAAGAAATTGACAGGAACTTCTGAAAAAAATGTATCACAGGCAGATAATCTTCTTTGCTTTCACTGAAACAATGTATTCTTTATCCCTCCAAGAAACAGATATCATAAATTCATACACTCGCCCTCCACAAAATAATACTAATTACAACCTATATTTATTTCTATGGACCTACTCACACAATTAAACCTCAGTAATAACCTTAATAAAATCAAACTATGACCTCTACACTTTAATGTCTAACAATTTCTCGTACTTTTCAAGTAGTAGCTAATCTGACCTTGTTCTCCCTAAATCATTATCTTCAACAAAAACTACAAAAATAGACTCTTTATATCTCAACCATGGCATTGACTCCAGCTCTTGGATTTTACAGTTCAGTTTCTTTCTCTGTGTTCACTACATATTACTCAAACTCAAAATTCTTTCCAGCAAAAAATTTGAACAAATTTAAACAAACAGAAGATTCATCAAATTATTTAGTTAACTGCTTCAAAAGTAAGCTCCTGTGGTTGGTAATTTTCACTCAAATAAAATCTAAATTAGACTTCTAAAGCTTGAATTTAAAACCCTTTCCAGGAATCATTATTCCAACACTCAAACATTCCTTCTATTAAAACTTTATTACAGACCTTAACAATTTTAAAAACCTCTGTTTCTTTGTTTTGTCCAAAGAAGTCCAAGTCTTTAATATTCCCTTCACAGTTCAAATTCCTCAAATAAGATATCATTCTACGAGCCCACTTGTGCACTCCTTCCAGCATTTATATAAAGCAAGTTTTATGTACAGTAATAACGAGAACATAACCACTGCCAGCTTTAGCTATTATGATGTCCCTAGGTAATATCCAGAGTGCAGGGACCTTCATAGTATTCAGGAATAATGTAAATTTTGAGGGAAACTGTAAAACAGAATGATGTGGTATGTCTGTTAGTGGGTTAATCATATAGTTTGAGGTTTTGCAGCTTCGTTTCTAAGAATCACTGATAAAAATATCTATGCAGATCCCCTATAGGAAAGGGCCCTAGGCAGTTGCCTTATCTTAAGGACAGCTCTTACCATAACTGCAGTATTCTAAATAAAGCCACTTTAGGCTTACACAAGATTAAAATGTGGTGTGGTAGAGGGCAGACATGCTGAACTGTGCTTTGTCAATTTTTTAATTTATTTGTATATAAATTGGTAACAGTCTTTCACTGTCAAGATAACTAATATTAGTTTTGCAGTTCTTTCACTGAACAGCTAAAACTGAGAAAGATATATACAATACATGTTGTTGTTCTTGTCAGTAATTTTGATTTAAAAATAATTATCTCCTAAGAAATAATTACTAATCAAGGGTGTTCAAAGATTAAACAATCCTCCTTCACCCTGCTCGTGGCATAAGGTTAAATTTCAATTAGTGGTCGGCGGAATAATGAGATGTATGGGCGAAGAAGTAATACTAATAATTAATTAATTAAAAAAAATAATTTTCATATATATTCCTGTATATATACG
>NW_013668252.1:69487-73904 GCF_000517525.1 Limulus polyphemus
TAGTGGTCGGCGGAATAATGAGATGTATGGGCGAAGAAGTAATACTAATAATTAATTAATTAAAAAAATAATTTTCATATATATTCCTGTATATATACGTATGATGGTGAGGCAAGTAGGTGGAAGTGAAGGCAAGTCCAAGGCGTAGCAGAGGGCCCTAGGCTTCAAAGATTAAACAATCCTCCTTCACCCTGCTCGTGGCATAAGGTTAAATTTCAATTAGTGGTCGGCGGAATAATGAGATGTATGGGCGAAGAAGTAATACTAATAATTAATTAATTAAAAAAAATAATTTTCATATATATTCCTGTATATATACGTATGATGGTGAGGCAAGTAGGTGGAAGTGAAGGCAAGTCCAAGGCGTAGCAGAGGCCGGTTGATCTTTATACAATACATGTAGATTGTAGCTGGTTTTTATGTGCTTAAGGTGTTAATAAAGATTAACTATATTTCTCGTATTGATCATTTCATTTTCTTACAGCTTTTGCTTCTAATTCTATTTTAGGACAGTCACTAGTCTTTACAAGTTTGATTTTTTAAGACCCTCAAAGAGCTTCACCAATCTTTCCACAGTGGGAGAGAGTAAAAAACCAACATGTTTTACAATGAGGCAATAACAGTAACTGAGCTTATTCATGAATCTAACATTTATATCTATAAAACTGCTGCTTATCTTTATAAACTATTATTTGTCTTGTTCTCTAAATCTTCCATTCCCAATTTCCTCTTTGTCCTAGCTTTTTTGTGTTTAGCAGTGAAAACAATAAGACAAGGGGTCATCAATTTAAATTTTGGCAGCATAGGAGTTTTCTGCTGTTATAACAGTATTACTTTTCACACAAGGTGGCTGGCTTTTGGAATGAGCTGCCTTCAAGGGTGGTGTAGGCAGAAAATTTAACTGAGTTCAAGAAAAGATTGGATGAATATGAGTAGTAAGGAGTGATTCTAGTCGGGAACTGGAAGGGTCATCCTGGATGGGCTAATAAGCTTCGTCTAGTCGGGAACTGGAAGGGTCATCCTGGATGGGGGATGAATATGAGTAGTAAGGAGTGATTCTAGTCGGGAACTGGAAGGGTCATCCTGGATGGGCTAATAAGCTTCGTCTAGTCGGGAACTGGAAGGGTCATCCTGGATGGGGATGAATATGAGTAGTAAGGAGTGATTCTAGTCGGGAGCTGGAAGGGTCATCCTGGATGGGCTAATAAGCTTCTTTATGTCCCTTTAAAATTTTATAAAATTATCTTTCTGTTTCCAATTTCCCAAACTACCTCATCACTATGTAAATATAGTTTAAACCAAATTAAATTAAATTCCTTAGTTTCCCCTAACAATATGCTGCCTAGCTTGCTTAGGTGAAGGCCATTCTCTGTAAAAACAATTCTCCATAACCTTGAGAACTGTCTTACATGTAAGAACAGCCCACCTGTTGCTCAAAGCTTATTGCGGATAATCTTTCATTTAAACCTTATATCCTGCTAAGTAATTTAATCCTGCACCCAACTTGAGAAAGCACTTCCGAAAGTGTCACAAACCTATTTCTATCCTTAAACTTCTAAAGAATATACTTTATAATTTCAAAGTGTTCTTCCTATTTAAAATTTCTAACATCATTCACTCCAACATGCACTATAAAAAACAGGATATTCCTTGGTACCAGCAACTAAACTGTATGGCTAATACATTAAAGCACCGGGTAAAGTTGAGTGTAAAGAAAATGTTTTGAAAACTCATTATATTTTCAAACATCATCTGTCTTGTGGTGGAACAATCAGCTCTCAAGTTTCCAAAATATATTCTTTATGTCCATACCCCATATTGTGAAAAAATTAGAATTTAGAAATTCCTGGACTCTATTTGAATTAAAACATAAAACAAAATATTTTGAAAAAAAAAAGTTAATGCTTTATGAGCCACTGCAATTTCACATGCACATGCATAAACTTTATGGAAGTAAAACATCAGTATTTAACTGTGTAAAAATCACATACTGACAAGGTTAGACAAAACATTAAAACAGTGTGTACAGTATGAAAAGATAACAGAAAAAAAAACTAAGCATGGATATTATAATTAAAAGTAGACAATGCAGTTGCTACAAACAGTTTTATTGAAATATAACAAATTGTTTGTTTATAAGTCACAGTAAAAAGTTGTTAATTAATTAATTATCTCAATTATAAAAATACTGCTTAAATGTTATCCTACTCCTAGAACTTAGAAACATCCTCAGACTTTAGTACTATTAGGCTTAGATTACTATATAATGATGACCAGTTGGACTTGTGGGATCAGTTCAGTAGGAGAAGGGAGCTTTTAGGAATGGGTGGTTTACATTTAAATAAGGTAGGGTCTGGCTTGTTTGCTAAGGTTATTAACTCAGCTGTAAGAGAAGTTTTAAACTAGGACAAGACAGTGGTGAGGGCCAGAAAAAACTAAATGCAAAAAGAATAAGAGGCTGAGAAAAGTTTACCATAGGAGATGAATATAGAAGTAGTTATAAGGATAGGCTTAACTGTTACTATTGTAATGCTAGAAGTATAAGAAATAAAATAGATGACTTTAGAGCACTGGTTGGAATGGAGGACTTTGATACAATGGGAATAACTGAAACATGGTTAAATGTAGATGATTTTGATGACAGAAGTTTTTTGAAATACAGGGTTACAAACTATTTAATAAGGATAGAGTATTAAAGAGGGGAGGAGGAGTGGCGTTATATGTAAAATGTGAGTTATATCCTATTGAAGTTGAGGATATCAAAGACAATAAGAAGGAGATTGAATCCATTTGGGTTCCTATTAGTGGATATAAAGGGAAAAGGCTTTTAGTGGGAATTTGTTACAGTGAGGTTAAGATTTCAGCTGTTAATGAAGTCATAATTACGAATGAATTTAATTTCATGCACATAGATTGGGAAATGATAGTCAAACCATGAGGGAGAAAGGTTTTTGGAAACTGTTCAGGATGGCTTTCTTTACCAATTAGTCAAGAAAGCAACTAGAAACAATGCTGTTTTAGACTTATTGTTAACTTCAAATATAGAAATGATCGAGAGAGTGAAAATTGGGGAATATCCGGATTCAAGTGATCATTGCTCTATTAGGTTCAATGTTTTGCTGCATACAGAAATAAGGAATAATGATATTTTGTTTAAAAATTTCAGAAAAACAAATTTTTAGGGATGCAACAAGAATCATCTGTTGTGAATTGGGCAGCTGAGTAATTTGGAGACACTGATCAGATGTGGAAAATTTTTAAATATTCAAGGTAAACATATTCCTTATAGAAAGAAAAGGGTAGCTGCAAGTAAAAAACCAGGTTGGCTCACAAAGAGGTTAAGAGAAGCATCATAAATTTAAGAAATTTAAATTGACTGGTATAACAGGAGATCATAGAAGATCAAGAAAATTGGTCAAACAGGAAATTAGGACATCAAAAAGGATGTATGAGAAAAGGTTGGCTGAAAATGTAAAAATAAACAGTAAGGATTTCTTTAAATACATTAAGGGTAAACAAAATGTTAGGATGGGAGTAGGACCCTTTAGGGATGATAAAGGAAGGCTTGCATCTGATGATTATGAGATGGCCGAGTTATTAAATTTTGCTTTTCTTTGGTTTTTAATAATGAAGATTTAAGCAGTTTAAGAAGATTGGGAATTTAAAAAAAACAATAAGGCTCCATGGCCAGATAATATTTCTCCAAGGGCTTCGAAGGATGTTAAAGACTGGATATGTGAGCCACTTACTATCATTTTTTTGTCAGTCCTTGAATAGTGAGCAGGTACCAGAGGATTGGAAGTAAGCTAATGTAACTCCTCTTTTCAAGGGAGGTGATAAAAATTGTACCAGTAATTATAGGCCCATTATTCTTACACCAGTTGTGGTAAAAAATTTTAAAAGTCTGTTAAAAGATGCTTTGCAAAGTCATTTAACAAAGTTCAGAATTTTATTGAATAGTCAACATGGTTTCACTAAGGGAAAATCTTGCCTTACAAATCTTTTGACATTCTTTGAAAAGGTTACTGCTTATGTTGATGAGGGTAAGAGTGTAGATTTGGTGTATCTGTATTTTCAGAAGGCATTTGATAAGGTGCCACATAAAAGTCTCATAAAAAAATTATCTCTGTAGTTGTGGAGGATAAGTTAGCAAATTGGATAGAGGGGTGGCTGAATGGAAGAAAGCAGAGGGTTGTTATAAATGGAGTTCAGTTATAATGGATTAATGTCACAAGTGGGGTACCTCAGGTCTCAGTCTTAGGACCTTTGCTCTTTTTGATTTACATCAATGACATAGATGAAGGAATGGTCAATAAATTACTTACATTTTCATATCATATTAAGGTCTTGGGTGTTGCTAGTTGTGAAGAGGATGCTGCTGATTTACAAAAGGATTTAAATCACTTAGTGAGTTGGG
>NW_013668252.1:74189-76265 GCF_000517525.1 Limulus polyphemus
AATACAAGTCTAAAGAGGTTATAATTTCATCATACAGCCACTGGTCAGGCCACATTTGGAATATTGTGTTCAGTCTTGTGCTCCTCACATTAGGAAAGACACTCAATTGTTGAAAAGGGTTCAGAGAAGGGTTACTAGAATGGTGCCTGGGATGGAGTGGTTGCCATATGAGAGAGGGTGAAATCTCTCAAATTGTTTTCTCTTGAAAAAAAAAAAAAAAAAAGAGTTAGAGGGGATCTGATTGAGGTGTTTAAGATTGTAAAAGGAATTGATAGTGTTGAAACAGAATTTTTTTTTCATGTTTAACAGTGAGAATAGTAGGACTAGGGGACACAAATATAAATTTTGGAAGGTTGGAGTCATCTTCAGCTAAGACAGTTTCATTTTTCTAACAGGGTGGTTGGCCTTTGGGTTGTCTTCATATGTAGAGACAGCAAATTTAAGAAAAAACTTTATAAGTATATGAATGATAAGGGCTGGCTTTAAGATTTTTTTTTTAAGTCTAATTTAGAGGATGGGACAGCCAAGATGGTTCAATAGGTCCCATGTTGTCCCAAAATGTTATGTTATGCTAAACACAGTCAAGCACATATTTAAAATAGGGCATGATTAACTAAAATCAAACCAAGTTCAGTTACTACTACTACTACTACTAAACAGAAGTACTAATTGCGCAAATGATACTACATCATTCTTATCATAAGCTGCTATGTTATTTCTGTACCAATATCATTGTATTATACTACAGAATTCTTATGATAAGCTGCTATATTATTTTTGTACCAATATCATCGTATGATAAATTACTACTGGTACTACAACTAGTAGTTGTGACTAGCACTAGTAATATTACTAGTAGTATTGTGGTTATAATAATAAATACTGTAAATGATACGACAGAATTCTTATGATGAGCTGCTAGGTTACCCTTGTATCAGTACCATGTACATGTGGTGATGACATTGAAGTCAGCTGAATTTGATAAGTGAATTATTATATTAATGACTAAATAAGCTTAGGCTACCTGTCTGTGAATATTCGTCAGGAGTCTTTCCGCCTGCCATCAACCATCGACACCAGTCGATTGTCTCCCAGTCATCAATTGGTTTTGAAGGGTCTATTATGATATCAAGTAAGTCATGTAGCGATCTTGGACTATTTGTTCTTTGACATTCTGCTTGAAAATAAGCAGCTGCCCCTCTTTTACCTTTTTTAATCAGCGATGTCACATCGACATCAGCCATTTTGTCTCGTCGACTGCTATGTGCGAAAGCTTAACTACTGATTCCCAGATAGCGTCATCTATACTAATTTTAAACATTGTACGCGAAAACGATGGCATACTAAAAAAGTAATGCCTAGAACTTGTTTCTAAAATCTAATAAGCAATATATCCTTTCTTTAGTAGCTGCATAATTTAACAAAATTTTTGTACATTTTACATTTTTACAACTGCTACGATATGGAATTCGAATGGACAGTAGAAAGTATTAGTTTTGCTCAAACACATAAAATATTGTTATGTTTATGTAGCAATAGCCCTTATTTTATTTTGTACTGTTCTTACCTCGCCGACCACATTTTATCCGGAAAGTCACGTCTGAGAGACGATCCACTATGTCATATGGGCCTTCCCATGGAGAAGACAACTTAGGAGACTTCCCCTTGAAAACGTCTGCTGATTCGATGAAGTTAACTTATGATAAGAGATCTACTGAAGTCAGCTTTGAACCAGGAGACAAGGTGTGGTTGTATAATCCCAGGAAGACCAAATTTTGACTGCACTTGATGGTGAATATCATCCATCCTTTCTGATAACACTTTCAGAAACTCTGACACATTCTCAGGCAACTCTTCGTAAGGTGGGCGTCCTGTTAACAGATCCACTGGCAACCAAAGTTCCCGACCAAATATCAACTTTGCTGGAGTGTATACAGTGGTTTCATGCTCTGCTGTCCTATAGCCCATCAACAGTGGAGGGAGTAAGACATCCCAGTCATCTTGGTGGCTATTACAAAACTTTGCCAATTCCTGTCCCAGTGTCCAGTTGTACTTTTCTACCATTCCATCTAGACT
>NW_013668252.1:77265-85721 GCF_000517525.1 Limulus polyphemus
TAAAATACTGTATTGTTGGTCTTTGCTACAGTGTTTTTCAACAAATATCGATAAAAATAAGTTATGTGAGTGGTTTTATTGTATTGGAGGAAATCAGACGGGATGTTCAATTATTTTCACCAGATAATTTAATGAAACCTGCCAACGGACTAATAACAATAACAACTTGCACCAATACACACACACACACCTATAGAATTTGTTGAGTAAGACTTTTGAAAAAGAAATTTTAGCCGTGATAAAGTTGTGCAAGTGCTGAAGGTAGTTTCATTCTAGGAAGGTCTGGGGCATGTTCCTCTCAATGACATGGATCCAATTGGTCAAACAATCATAATGCGTCATAAAAAGCTACCAATCTGACTAAAATGTGAGTTTCTTCCTTTTTTTACCAATGCTTTGAAAAAGTACTATGTAGAAAAGGGGTATTATGAAAACTGTGCATTGGAAGAATTAATGAAATTTTTTTAGTTAAAAAAACTGAAGAATAGTCCGGATATTGTGAAAGCAATACTTGATAAACAATAAATAAGTAAATGTTTGTATATAACTAGCTTATACTGCGTATCATACTCTATCAATATACGATCCAAATAAAGTCAACGATAATCTACCCATACTTTACTTAATGGATGTTTATGTTGCGTATCTGCTTGTTTGTTAATTTCCGGTAGAATTTCTTTCCGAGGAACTTCAGCGATACAAGTCCTTTCTTGATTAAACCAGTTTATTATTTCTCGATACAAACTTTTAGGACACAGTAATTTCACAATCAATACATTTCTCGTCACTTTGAACTTAACTACTGTTATAATACACGCTATAAATCACAGCTATTCACAATCTCGATAACTTCACACACTATCTCGAAACAGAATCGTAAATTATCCGCAATTCTCTTCATTCATTCAATCCCGCAGGCTTTCTCTGACAGGCTTATATACTAAAAAAAGAAGGCGTATCGAACAAAATCGGTCTTCCCCGATAATTCATGATCATTCGAAAAATTCATCACGTGTTACCAGCGTCACGTGACTTCCGCTGTTGTAACATTTATTTCTATTGTTCTATTCTAAATCATCGTGATTACAAGAACGATGTTTAATGAGTTGAAATATATATTGAAAATCGATTTTCTTGAAGATCTATACTTTTTGGTTTGACTTGAGCATTAAACCCACAATGGCAAAGTAGAACAACAGTCTTCGTCATGTTACACTTCATTTTCTCAAGCTAAGTGCACTTATTGTTTCAATCTTCTTTCTTCGTGAATTAATTAAAAATAGTAAACAAATAGTATTAGTAAATATTTTGTTATTTTCTTTGCTTATTATAATCATATTTTATAAAAAATATGATTTAAGCAAAGTAAGATTATTTGAAAGAGACTGCGTTAAACACACCGTTAAATTTATCAAATTTTAGTTGATATTCAGCCTCATTTATCTTAATTCAATTAACTGCTTTTTTACGTTCTGTATATTCAAAATCGACCCCTAACATCTGTGTAGTCATGTGATGATTTTGAAGTCTTACATCTCTAGCGGCTTTCTTGTATAAACAAGGATAATTCTTGTTTTGTGTTTACATAAGGTTAAAGTGACAGCAGTGTAGGTATTTTGAACTTTAATAATAAAACTTCAAAGATCCAACGTGCTTGTTAAGGTTTATACAAAACTGTGAACTTTAGTAATTTGGTAGCGTGATAAAACTTGAAACTGAAAGGTATAAAGTTACGTTAGTTGAATTTTAGATATTTATGATACTGGTTGTATAATTACTAGGGTGCAATGCTGACTTAAAAGTTAAAGAAGTTAACTTAATGCAGCTTACAATGCTTTTGAGTGACAATTTATTTGATAGAAAATATTCATTTTTCCTGTGCATGGTCAGGTGGTAAGAGCGCTCGACTCGCAATCTGCGGGTTCGAATCCCCAAACATGCTCGCCCTTTCAGCCTTGGGGACTTAAAAAAATGTGACGGTCAGTCCCACTATTTGTTGGCAAAAGAGTAGCCTAAGAGTTGGCGGTGATAACTAGCAGCATTTCTTCCAGTCTTTACTGCTAAATTCAAAACAATTCAAATCTGTGTATATTTTACACAGAAGTGTTTTTTTTTTAATTGCTATAGGCCATTGTTTTTGAATTTTATTATGCAAATTACTTTATTCTACTTCAAAATTTTTAGATCATAATTTCCATGTAATGATTTAGCATCAAAATGATTTTTTAAAAGTCAACTCTCAGAGTGTTGTTTATGTTGTTTTATGCTAATAAGAATGTTACATTTTTATGTTTTAAAGAAAATGCACGTGCAATAAGCATGTTTGAACATATTTTAATTTTGAATAGGTTTGCTGTGTAATTTTCTACAATTATGTTTATAAGTTCAGTGTTTGGTAAGTTCTGAGAATTATATTAACAACTGTAAAAGTGTGTATGCCTAAGTCAAGTTTTTGAAAGAAGGGTCTTATAAAGTTGTTCTGCTGTTAACAAGTGCATGGGATGACTAATTAAAACCTTTGAAGATGGGGTGAGTACTCACAGTATTAACATTGTCAGAAATTATTTTTAGTTTTAAAAGAACTTTTAGAAATAGCATATTTAGTGGCCAGATGTTTGATTTTTTTATGGTTGGATAAGAATTTTAATTGAGTGAAATAACACAACTCTGTATATTATGTCAAATTTTGACTTGTTCTATTAGTATAAATATATGAATATCGAGGCACATGAATAGAATTTCATAACATTATTTTCTATAATTTTCACAGTGATGAAAAGAACTTTCTTGCTTTGATAAATTTTAATAATATAATCAAGTTTACAAGTTGAATTATAATAATTGAAATAAGCACAATAAAAAGTGATATGGCAAATGCTACATGGCCGTAATTTTGGAATACTTATTAACAAATTATGTATATTTTTTCTCATCAGAGTGAAACATTAAACCCAGCATTTCAGATGTTTATCAATAACTGCACTTTAATTATTTTCTATCTCCATGACTATATTTCTGATATGCTTTTTTATTTTCACTAGGTTTGAGAAAATATTTTCTATGTAAAGCTAATATAGTTTAACCAGAAACAATGAATATGTTCCGTGTGATTTCCCTATTTCCTAAACTGATGCTAAACTCTGTGCCTCATTGCATATATTAAGATTGATTGGCTGTAAACTTTGCACACAGTGCTTTTTTCAGTAATACCCATCAGTTGATACCTACTTGTTGTAAGCTATATAACAGTGACAGCTTTATTAATTATAGATGGCACAATAATATCTCTCTTTTCACCAAAATGTAATAAAATGAGCTTTTTAAAGCAAAGCTGCTATAATTCTCTAAAAATATATATATATATATGTATATGTAAGTCTTGTTTATAAATTCTTGTTTGAGAGAAATCTTGCAGTGATATGATTATTGTCATATTGGAGATTCAGTTGTTAGTGGAAAATTGCTGTTTATTTGTTTAATTAATTCAAGTTTATGATATAGAGATTTTACTTTATTTAAATATGATGATTTAAATGTCACTTAGGAGGTTTATCTTGAATATTTATTAAAATGTGTTGTTGTTTAACTATTACCTGTAATTATTCAATGAATAAAATTTCTCTTTAGTGCTTGCCAACGTGACTGTAATAAAGCTTTGGATGATAGCATTAGGTAAATGTTGATTTATTATACAGTATCTATGTCATTTGATACATTTCTCACATTCAGGTTGTCTTGAACTATTTCTGGTGGCAATGTCTGATGATAAGAGAGAAGAGAAAGTTAGATCCATTAAACTATCCGGATTTGGAGGATATGACTGTCTGGTAGTGCAAGAGGAGTCATGTCCTCGCCCAGAAACTGGAGAAGTAACAGTAAAGGTGAAAGCCTGTGGCATGAATTTTGCTGACCTGTATACGCGACAAGGACTCTACACCTTTGATGGACGGAAACCACCATTTGTGATGGGCATGGAATGTGCTGGGATTGTAAAAGAAGTTGGAGAAGGAGTTCAAGAATTTAAGGTTTCAACTGAATTCTAATTCTTTGAATTGTATCTGTGATCTGTTTAGCATGACTTTATATCCTATATCTTTGAGATGTGGGTGCTTGTATGTTTGTGTTTAATTTTTGTTTAGCTTTTTACAGTCGTTACTTGATTGATCATCTCTATTTGGGTGGGGGGGCGGATAATTAAACAAAATTTTGTTTGAAAATAGAAATATAATATTCTAATAAGTCATGCCTAAAATTTTAAATAAATCCACCATTAGAACTTCTGCACAAAGATTTTCATTTTGTATTCTAGAAAACACTTAACATTTCTTAAAGTTTGATATATTACAGTTTTGATCTGAAAGTTTAAAGTAACCCATTACATCCATTAGCAGACAATTTGGTTTAATGAAGTCACCCATCACCCCAAAAAAACATGAAACCCAATGTAAATGTAGTCTTCCACACCTGTAAGGCTGTTGTACAAAGACTTAAAAGAATTAAAATTTGTATACCTACACATATTCTGATCATCGGTCAAATCCTTCCCCAGTTTTGTAACTTCGGTTAATTAAAGGTCAAAGAATAAGTATGCATCTGTGCTTCCAAAGCTTAAATTAATCATCCTTAATATTTATATTTGTCTAACCTTTTCATTATTATCAATCAAACAAACCATACAGACAGATTATCTGAGCTCCTCACAGTTTAAACAACTGAATCAGGTCACCTCTATTCCATTGCTTAAGAGAAAATATTTAAATCAAATATTACCGTGGTAGCTCTTCTCATCTGCACTGTCAGTGTGCAACCACCTTTTTTTACGGTGAGGGTACTAGAACCACACGTAGCACAATAAACATGACTTCACTCATCCCCAGAAATACATTATCCTTCTCAATCATATTTTCAAATTTATTTCCATGGACCTCAAAGTTGTGTTAATTCTTTCTATAGCTGAGTGATTAGTGGAATTTGATAATCAATTTCCATTTGATTAATCAGTTATTCTCACCCAGAACTAGGATCGTTAGAATATTTGAAAATAGTAATAATCAGGAAACACTAACTTTGATTATTTTTGTGAGTTTAGATCATTTGGTAAGTCAGGTGAACTAGCTTTTAATGATAATAAATGCAAGGAAATATGTGTGAAATATCATTTGAATTATGTGTACAATGTTGATGGAAATAACCTTAACAGTGTTATGGAAGAAAATGATCTTGGTGTTCTGTTTGATTAGTCTCTTAAGCCATCCAAGCAATGTGCTGTTGCTAGTAGCAAGGCAGAATATGATTTTAGGTGGGTTTTTTTGCAGAAATATTGAATAGAAGTCTAAACAGGCTATAATTTCATTATATAGGCAATTGATTAGACCACATTTGGAACATTGTGTTCAGTCTTTGGCTCTTTACCTTAGAAAGGATATTGAATTGTTGGAAAAGGTTCAGAGGAAGGCTCCTACGATGAAACCTGGGATGGAAAAGTTGACATATGAGGACAGGTTAAGGTCTCTGAAATTGTTTTCTCTTGAGAAAATAACATAACATAATGTTTTGAGACAAAATGGGACCTAGTGATCCATCTTGGCTGTCCCAGCCTCTAAACTATAATAATTTTTTTAAAATCTTAAAGTCATCCCTTATCATTCATATACTTATCAAGCTTTCTTTAAACTCACTTAAATTTACTGTTTCTACATCTGAAGACAACCCAAAGGCCAACCACCCTGTTAGAAAAATAAAACTGTCTTAGCTGAGGATGACGCCCACCTTGACAAAATTTATATTTGTGTCCCCTAGTCCTACTATTCTCATTGTTAAATATATATAAAAAATGATACATCAACACTATCAATTCCCTTTACAATCTTAAACACCTCAATCAGATCCCCCCCTTACTATTATTTTTTCAAGAGAAAAAATTTGAGATATTTCAGCCTCTCCTCACATGACAACCCTCCATCCCAGGCACCATTCTAGTATCCTTCCTCTGAATTCTTTCCAACAACTCAGTGTCCTTACTAAGGTAAGGAGCCCAAGACTGTACACAATATTTCAAATGTGGCCTAACCAGTGACCTATAAAATGAAATTATAACCTCTTTAGACTTGTATTCAGTATTTCTGTAGATACAACCTAAAATCTTATTTGCCCTACCATTAGCAACAGCACACTGCTTAGATGGCTTTTAAGACTGATCAGCTATTACACCAAGATCCCTTTCCTTCATAACACTATTAAGGTTATTCCCATCCAAATGACACTTATAATTCAAATAGTAGGACTAGGGAACACATAAATTTTGACAAGGTAGAAGTCATCTTCAGCTAAGACAGTCTTATTTTTCTAACAGGGTGGTTGGCCTTTGGAATGGGTTGCCTTCAGATGTTGTAGACGCAGTAAATTTAAGTGAGTTTAAGAAAAAGCTTGATAAGTATATGAATGAAAAGGGCTGGCTTTAAATTTTTTTCATTTTATTTTTTAATCATTTTAATTTAGTTTTGAGGATGGAACAGCCGAGATGGACCAATGGGTCCCATGTTGTCCCAAAATATGTTATATTTATTATCTGACCACTTCATGGTGGTGGTTAGCCAACAATTTATTATTACATCACTTTATGGTGGTGGTGAACCAACAGTTTATTACTTGACCACTTCATGGTGGTGGTTAGCCAACACAGTTTATTACTTGACCACATCATGGTGGTGGTTAGCCAACACAGTTTATTACTTGACCACATCATGGTGGTGGTTAGCCAACACAGTTTATTACTTGACCACTTCATGGTGGTGGTTAGCCAACACAGTTTATTACTTGACCACATCATGGTGGTGGTTAGCCAACACAGTTTATTACTTGACCACATCATGGTGGTGGTTAGCCAACACAGTTTATTACTTGACTGCATCATGTTGATAACAATGTATTATCAGTGATTATATGTGTACTTCATCTTATCTATTTCTTTACTTCTACTATAAAAGTGATGTTATAATCCTTGCAGGTAGGAGACCGAGTGGTTTGCTGGAGCTTTCACTACGGTATGTGGTCCGAAGTCTCTAAGATCCCAGCAACAACATGTCATCATATTCCAGACAGTATGTCGTTTGAGGAGGCAGTTGCCATGCCGGTCAGCTACGTGACTGCTTATCTAGTTCTTTTTGATTTTGGAAACCTGCGTCGTGGACAGAGTGTTTTGGTTCAAGCTGCCGCTGGTATGTTGTTTCAGAAGTATCATTGTCTCCAGAAGATAGCTTGTCTTTTATGTGTATTTCTAACAAATTCAGAAGTATCTTTGTCTCCAGAAGATAGCTTGTCTTTTATGTGTATTTCTAACAAATTCAGAAGTATCTTTGTCTCCAGAAGATAACTTGTCTTTTATGTGTATTTCTAACAAATTCAGAAGTATCATTGTCTCCAGAAGATAACTTGTTTTTTATGTGTATTTCTAACAAATTCAAATAAATAACTGGCTATCACTAGTACATTTTACATCTACACTTCAGAGCCATAGCCAGGATTTTAGTTTTGGGGGAAGGGGTATGCCATGAAAATTCCCCTGAACTAAAAAAAAAAAGAGTTGCCATTCCCACAATTTTAGATATTTCCCTGCTCTGGTAAATAATCTCTGATTTTTAAGAATTTCAATGGGGAGGCCCTAATTCAAAAATACAGTATAAATATAGTTTACAAAATGCACAGATTGCACATACATGTATAAGGCTTGCTTTAGAAAAATTTTGTCTTGGCTCTCTTTCCCTCTCTCTTATTCTCATGACATTCTTATCTCATTTTTACCAGGACAGAAATTTGGGGGGGGGGGCTTATCCCCCCACATCTACGACCCATGCTACGACATGTAGCATGAATATATTTATGAGAGATTATAAATTATTATTTTAGCTTCAGATTTTTTTTTATAACAGCATAGAAAATTTTCATAATAATCATTGTAAATTGGGCTATAGTTATTGAATTTAACTTTATTGTGAAATGTAATTATAAAACTAGTATAATTATTAATAACTCCAAGTTAAACTAAGTTACGTCCAGAGATCAGAGATAACAAAAACAACTTAAGAAATAATGCAGCAGACAATCTTATATCAGGGACTAACCAGGAGTTCGAAATAATATGATAGGGTAGCAGCAAGCCAACTATAACTGTTTCAAAATTAATATTGTACTTTAAACTTATGGAAAGGAAACATTATGATGAAAGTATTATTTAGTCGTGAATGTAACTGAGTTATTTATTAGTTGTTATCTTTTGTGGTAATGGAAGACGAGGATATTGTCTTTTGTGGTAGTGGAAGACGAGGTGTTGTCTTTTGTGGTAGTGGAAGACGAGGATATTGTCTTTTGTGGTAGTGGAAGACGAGGGTATTGTCTTTTGTGGTAGTGGAAGACGAGGATATTGTCTTTTGTGGTAGTGGAAGACGAGGGTATTGTCT